>NW_026571541.1:17382200-17448200 GCF_026225935.1 Boleophthalmus pectinirostris
AATAAAAGCATGTATTAAAGTCTCTGCACTGGCTTGAGAAAGAAAAGGTCTGACTCTGGCAATATTTTTTAGATGATAAAAACCAGATTTAGTGATGGACCTGATGTGTGGCTCAAAGCTAAGCTCACTGTCAAGAATAACTCCTAAACTCTTGACCCTCTCACAGGGGTTCAGTGAGTAGGTTTGGAGCTTAGCTTTGAGCCTCTCTCTCTGAGGCTTCAGGATTAGATTTAAGTTCTTTTATTGGTTTATAAACTCTTAAGGTGGTCTTAGTCCTATTATTTATCTTGATCTGGCTTTTTTCATATGAGCCCTCTCGACTCTCAGGTCCTCAGTTAGTCTCTTTTTACTGTCCAAGGTCCAGACTAAACTCAGGGTGAGCATCTTTAGCTTACCCCTGTTGTGGAACAGTCTGCCTGAGATCGAGGTCCGCTGCGAGTGTCAATTTTTAAAAGTAAATTAAACATTCTTTTTAATTAGCTTTTAACTGAACTTTCCTGTAACTTAATTATCATTATTATTGTTATTATTATGTAGTTTAAATTAAATTTCTTACTATTTATTTGTCTCCATTGGTCTAGATACACACTTTTAATTCAAACTTTTTATGTTATTAGTTTATGTTTCTGTTTTAATTGTGATTGGGGGGGGGGGGGGGGGTTTAATTTAATGTATTAAAAATGTTTCTGTTGCATGTGAAGCACTTTGTGCTGCCATTTTCAAATGTATGAAAATGCTATAAAATAAAGTTTGATTATTGATTGTTTCCAGTGGAAGGTAGATACCTGCTTGTCTCCATGGAGCTGTTATTGTTTTGCTTTCACAGTATGACTTAACCTTATCCACTGGTGACAAGCAAGAGACCCTGCTACTTAAGAATGTATGCATTTAGGTATTCAGCAATAACACATTTTCAGTCCTTAACTGAATAAACACAAGACACAAGATATGTTTAATGCATATGTTGGCTGGAACATTCCAGCCAAAGCTGTAACATCATGAAGATGCAGGTTGTGACCCCCACCAGAAAAGTTATAATACACCATTAAGAATTTTAGTATTTTATTTTAAGACACCAGATCTACTCAGCCCTGCAAAGGACACATGCTGTGAATTTATCAATTGTGGATGCAGGTAGCCGTGGTGGGTGATGCAAAGTGTGCAAAGATAAATTTGGCATGTACACGTTTATGCAAATGTGGTGGCAGCTGCACTTAAGAGCACTTTGAATACTTTTAACATATAAGGTAGATCTCTCTGAAGTGTTTGGGTTAAGCCTTGCTTCTCATGCAGCATTTAATTGTCATTATAAAATATGATAAGCACTTACAGATGTAGAGATGGTTAAAAGGTTTTTGTTACCAAAAACCTAATAAATATGGCTTTGAAAGACAAAATATTGGATTAACTTGGATTTCAACCACAGGGAACCCACACAAGCCTTACACTCTCGAGGAAAATGGTCATGTGACCTCCTTAATGCTTTGGAGTTATGAAAAATAGTTGTTCAACATTACAAAATGGATAACTAAGCAAATTAGACTATGAGAAAGGATTATGTGGTATTTTTATGGCAGGCCTTGTTTTCATATAGTCCATTTTGTGACATGCACATGTAGCCACCTAAACCCAGTATAGGGTATGAGGTAAGGGCTCCTGAGGTCCTTAGTAACTCTAATTCTAATAAAAAATATAGAAATCAAATTATTTACCACTCTAATTAGAAATTACCAAACCAAGCAGAATGAATTATTAATGCAAATTACTGGGTTAGCTAATTTTTAAGAATATCTGAACAAGTGAATGAAATGTAAGACAATATCAAAATATTAAACTGTGGGCCCACTCACGCACACACACACACACACACACAAAGAAGTTATAATACAGTTAAAAACAAACTCTCGGTGCAGGCCTGTGCGTTGCTTGGGAGCGGTGGGGCCCAAAACAGAATGGGCCACTTCACTCTCCGAGCCAAATCAAATATTTTAGGTACCTGGTTTTGTAGTTTTGTGTACAGTTGTTATAGGTCAGATCTAGATGAAAACGCATTTACAGGTTCCAAGATGGCGGCGCGGTCACGTCCACTGCTCCCCGCTGGTCTCCTCCCGTACGTCCCTCACACGCCATCCCGCTCTTCTAAACGACAGGCTTTTAAATCTCAAGTTGAGAAATAAAACAGTCTTTGTAGTAAGCTGTTTTAACTTCACTACTGATTCAGTTGAGAGCACCTGCTTAGCGAATGCAAAAAAAAGAAACGGAGCTAACGTCTAAAACTTTCCTTCAGTACTTATGTGCAGGTCCGTCTTCAGCTGAATAATGTCCATGCGCTCTCCACAATTGTGTAAAACAAGTCTCTACTTCTGACTATTTGGCCAACAGTCCAAAGGCTTGTCATACACCATAAAAGTTCCGAATTATCTCCTTATTTAGTGGGTTTTTCTCTTCTCTGTCTTTTCTCTCGAGGTTAAGATAACGCTCCGCAGACACTCACTTCCGGTTCACCCATGGATCTAAAGTCAATATCTTTTTCTAAACTTCACTAATTAAATTTGGATTTTTGGTTAAATAAAAGTAAAACGTCATTGAAAGATTGTTGTGACCTGTTACCCTTTACAATAATGCACCAAAATATAAGGTTAAAGTTAAGACACGTTTATTACATGGTCGTTAGCATGTTTGCTCATTTTGGCGCTATGTGCCTTATCAATGAATAAGATAGTGTTAAGATACACACATCTACGTCTGGCAATGTTTTCGAACGAAGCTCTGATGTTACTCACGTGTGGTGGAGTGGTTGTCAGTGGCCAAAACAGTCCAGTTTTTTCATAGTTTGTGATGCTTGGTGACTAACGCTAATGCTAACTCGCCCATAGATACGCAAATGCATTAAAGGCAAAAGCAGGCGTTCTATTTCATTAAAAAGCTACAAACACTGGAAGAGTCTACATAGTTATCAGTTGTTAGTCGACATTCAAATGTATAGTTATTAGTATATTAGTATATGGTACGTTTTTGTGACTTACCTTCGAAGTTATATACATACTGGGATATGTAAAATTAAAAGCCTTTATCCCTCTTGCTCTTGGGTGCAGGAGAAAAACAGTCCACAAATCGATGAACATCATCCACGCAAATCTTTGGAAGATGTCCCAGGCTTCTAGAAAAATGCAGGTCTCTGCTTGTTTCTGCCATTTGTCAGACTTGCATTGGCAACCTGACCCTGGAGTTGGCCGTCACGGTGAAGTCTTGCCTCTTTATTTTGGTAAAGACACTGGGCGCGCAAAGCGGAATCATGTGGAAGCTACGGAAGATGTGTAAACTTAATTTTCGCTGATATTTTGAGATGACACTTTCATATTTTGAGGACGGTGTTGTTCCTTTCTCTGTTACTAAATAGAGGATTGCTTCAATGAAGACTAATAACACAGACAAAAAGATGAAAAAATGATTGAGAGAGAGGCCAACCCCACATTTAAACAGCGGCACAATGCTGACCGGAAGTAAGTTGACCAACAGCAGTTTTACAACCGGAAGTAGCATTTGCTAACGTGCAACTAGTCTATGAACGGTACTGAAAATCCCGACATTTCCATCACTTTATAAAAAAAACCCGGATGCCCAGGACAGGACGCAAAATACGGACATGTCCGGGGAAAAACGGACGTTTGGGCACCCTAGCTTAAACCACTTTCTTTGGAAAATAAAGTGACTTTTTTTTTCTTTTGCATGCTTTTGCATGATTGTGAGTCACCCAAGGAAAATTTGACAAACGTCAAGAATGTTCCTACTGCCTACACACATATAATAATAATAATTATCTGCAAACATTCCTTCACAAAAAAGTTCCCAAGCGATTCAAAGCAGACAAGCCAACATGGTTAAGATACTTCTAATGAAAGCCAGGTGCCAGACTACCAGTGTTGTGCAAGTTCACACTTTTCATGAACTAGTTCAAAGTTCAGTTCACACTTGTTCAAAGTGAATAGTTCACGTTCATAGTTCACAATTTTAATTTTGAACTAGTTCAAAGTTCAGTTCATTTTTATATTTAGATGAGATCTGTAAATGAAAGGCTGCTTTTATTTTTCAAACTGACTTCTAGTTTACAACAACTTTACAAGATACACTGTTGGACAAGTGACTTTAAAACTGTAATGTGTTATTTATGACTTGTTACTGTCATTTCAAAGTAATTTGTTACATTACAATATTACTGTATTTAAAATGTAAAACATTATATGACTATTGCAGCACTTTTTAATTTACTCTCACCAAAAGAACTGTTAAGATGCTGAACTTTTGCGCCATATATGGACTGAACCAGGACTAAACCAGGACTAAACCAGGTCTAAACCAGGTCTAAACCAGGACTAAACCAGAACTGAACCAGGTCCAAACCAGGAATAAACCAGGTCTATACCAGAACTGAACCAGGACTAAACCAGGTCTAAACCAGGACTAAACCAGGACTAAACCAAGACTAAACCAGAACTGAACCAGGACTGAACCAGGTCTAAACCAGGAATAAACCAAGTCTAAACCAGGACTGAACCAGAATTGAACCAGGTCTAAACCAGGACTGAACCAGGACTGAACCAGGTCTAAACCAGGAATAAACCAAGACTAAACCAGGACTGAACCAGAATTGAACCAGGTCTAAACCAGGATTGAACCACGACTGAACCAGGACTAAACCAGAACTGAACCAGGACTAAACCAGGACTAAACCAAGACTAAACCAGGACCAAACCAGGACTAATCCTGGACTAGAACTTGGAATCTAGGACCGCCCCTGAGAGAACCCCGAGTGCGATCGGGCGTCAGCTGCGTTTAGCTCGGTGGAGCGCGGACTTCTGCGTCGGTCCTTTCGCTCAGGATCACGGTCTACGCGGGCGCACCTCCGGCGTTTCACCGCTGCTGATATCGCGGTGATTTTAGCAAATTTGTATGAAGAAAAAACGAAAAACCCACCATTTCAATCCAGGTTAAAAAAGCATTGTGACGCGCGTTACTGACATTTGTACCAAGTAAAATAATACGCGCGCGGAGCAGCACGTCCTGTGCGTGTAGATTTCAGAAAATAGGATCCATCCTATTTTTTGACGCTCTACACGAGCGTAGGCGCGTATCTCCGTCAAAATACACAGAGAGCATGTATCTCTGTTGTTGTATTTGTGCATTTACCATCAGCACATTGTGCTCCCTGGGCAGTTCTGTATCATGTGAAAGAGCCCAGATCCATATAGACTGTTAATTAGTGCTTTGAAATTTTACTTTTGAAATCCTTGCGTTTGCCGTGGTCAGACTGCACAGAAGGTAAATACAAGCAGCTAAACGCGCCCAGTCAAGTTTGATTGACTTCCCATTGAGAGACACAAGAGCCCGTACGTTCCGCTAAAGCTGCCGGTGGAGTCGCCTTCGCGTTGACACGCGGCTGTGGTTTCGCGAGGTGAAGTGCGAGCAGATCGTGACTCGTCAGGTGAAAACAAATTCCGACGTTTAACTGAACCCCAACAGTGACGTACGTCGTTCATCACACATAATTTGAACAAATTCACGTTCAAGTTCTTAATTTACAAAAGTGTTGTGTTCAGTTCAAAGTTCACTGAAAAATGAACGTGTTCAATGAACGCGTTCTTTTGAACTCGTTCATGCACAACACTGCAGACTACACAAGGTGAAGGGTGTACGCTATGGGTGTAACGATGTCCATGCATGGATGGATGGATGGATGGATGTGTGTGTCCATGTATGAACCTCATGGTACGATATATTTATTGTGATATCATGGGAGAGCTCACGGTATGGTGGGGAGCTCACAATATAAAATGCTTTGACCATTTGGTACAACATTTATTGTCATATTCATATCAGTGACATTTTCAACAGCTTAAAAAAACGTTGAAGTTGAAGTGCAAAATTCAAGGAACAACTAAATAATTGTAATAAAACTGTGGGTTGCTTTAGAAGTCCACCCATCAGTGGTAAGTCAGATGCTCTCTGATTGGTTAAGGCTCTATAGTACATCAGTTTTGCTATAGATAGGAAGGAACACTGTTTGACTACTGTTTTTTTGGACTATAAGGTACACTTAAAATATAAAAAAAATAAAAATAAATTGTATATTTTGTCTCCAGTTTAGCCACTAACCTTTTAAACCTAACACCGTTCACCGGAGAAAATGGATACAAATCACTCCCTATATATTCTGCAATATATTTAGTTATTTCTTGAGCACTGTTGTGAGGCAGCGTAAATGCTTTATGTATAGTTTTTTGCCCCGACATGATTTTCTGAAGACATTCTTGAAATGTTTCGACATGTTGGTGCACTGGCAGTATTTGCACACTGTCAGTCTTTTCTTCTTTCTCGTTTCGTGTCACGACAAACCCAAACCATATCGTGAATCAGGAAATGCATTCCGTGTACGAAATGCATTTTGTGATTAACAATTCATGTGTGTGTGTAACCCACCCAAGTTTTACTTGTTGAATTGGAAATGTGTTCTTTTTAAATTTCATTTAACTATGCAGTGTCATATGCGCCCAGTAGACGGTGCTGTAGGTTTTGTTGCAAATGCACACCATCTTGTGAAGAAGCTGGACAGCACATGTAAGCTCTATTGTGCAAAAATGTGGTAAAATATTGCCTAAATTGTTAAATAACAACTTGGTTTTGGTTCTTAGAGATACATCAAATTGTAAAGAGTTCTGGAGAGGAAGTTTTGTCCAGGTTTTGTTTGTTCTTGTTCTCCGGTGAGTGTGCTAAGGTGATATGCTAGCTCAATTTTGTTTTCTACCTTGACTTAACTACATGATGCAACGACCACTTATTATTTACATGATTCAGAGAATGTATGAAAAAACCAACTGGAGAAATATATAACTATGTACAAATCAGAACTTATATACAGATTTTAAGGGTTGTTACACTACCATGTGCACTGCTAGTGCCACATGTTGAATACTGCGCATTGTGTAAAAAAACCTACAAGCTACTGTAATCCAGTTAAAAGTAGTTCGAAATGATTTAAACCAGATCTGAATTTGTGCTTTGCGGAAAATTGTATTAATGTTGCCCTGCTTGTGCAGGTTGGTTTTTTTGTTGACCCGAATTGACCTGGGACTGTTCGCTGTGAGGCTGGAGTCACTGGATCCAGGACCTGTGGACCTGCTGGACGCCTTGACGTCTCTTCTTGGTGGACCTGGCCTTCATTGCAGTACAGTTGAATTAAGCTAAGATCTTGTGCACCAACGAAAGAAAGAAACAAAAAATCATACTACCCGGGTAGATGAGACAAAATAGTTTTTTTTTCAGAGCTCTGAACTTTTTATTTTTGAAAGGACAAATTGTTGGACAAAAGGACTTATTTATGTAGGGGTAAGCTGGTAATACTTGGGGAAGAATATTGATTCTGTTCAATAAATTTTACACACTTTTCTCATTTCAACCTACAGTCTAAATTTATTACACCTTCTTTCCTCCTTTAGAACCTAGATTGCTGGGTACACGTATCATTCATATCTTACTAGTTCGTTTGGTACAGGTTACACCGACCCAATTCGTGGCGAGCCAGCCAGGAGGAAAAGGTGAATTAGAGACAAAACTGTAGAGTTAAATACAAAATCTTTTGCCGAATTCATTGTCATTTTTATTTTGGAAAGCAACTCCGCTTTATGTTCGCAAATATGGCTTCTGAAATAGACTATGGTGTTGACATGAGAAAGTGTATTTATGTTGAGGGCATTGCTACCTCTGACACAGATGAACAGATTACTGAGTTTTGTTCAACCTTTGGGCCTGTAAACAAGGTTTTAAGAGTAAGGCAGACGGGGCAAACTTCTGGTGTAAAAGCTCTAGTTGAGTTTCAGTCTGTGAATACCGTTACAGATTTAGCGCCTACCTTGCCACAGGTTTACCCTAGTTTTGAGAACTCTTTCATTTTGTGGCGTGTAGATGTAGCTTACAAATTTAGCCAGACCCCCAAGAAAACCACATGTCTTGATCTCCCAACCCTTTCTAATAATGAAAGCTCGAGCTCAGAGAGCGACCCCGATTCTGATGACAGCGGAACCCCTCTAATACCCCGAACACGCACTAGGCTCGATTCTACTGAACAAATCACCTCTAGTCATGGCACAAAAGCAGAGGTTTGGACAGACGGGACACAGTCAAGGGGCTCTAAGGTTAAAACTGCTCCTTATAGTGACATTATCAATCCAACTGAAGTCCAAAAAATCATTGTGGAGCATGTGATAAAAAATAATAGCTCCAGTGCCCCAAGCCAAAGCTCTAAATGGCTTCGCCCTTTCTCAGGCAGAGTTCCCAAACCTCCAAATGAGGTTGATTTTGAAACTTGGTGCCTTCATGTTGAGCTCATGATACAAGATAACCACAGTGTTGATATACAAAGGCGGAAAATCTTAGAGAGCTTGCTACCACCTGCTTCTGACCTAATGAGACAACTGGGTCCTCAAGCAGCCCCCAGTGACTATGTTAGACTCCTTGAATCAGCTTATGGACTAGTTGAGGATGGGGAAGAAATATTTGCACGTTTTCTGGGCACCCATCAAAATACTGGGGAGAAAGCTTCTGAATTTCTACAACGATTACAAGTACTGCTGACCACTGCCATTCAAAGGGGTGGAGTAACAAGCAAAGATGCTGACAGGCATTTAATCAGACAGTTCCGACGTGGTTGTTGGGATCAATCCCTACTTCTTGCCTTACAACTTGAGCTCAAATCAGACATACCTCCTAAATTCTCTGACTTTTTATTGCAGTTACGAACTGAAGAGGACAGGAGAATCACCAAGTTTGATCGTATGCAGCGGCATCTGGGGGGCACCAAGATCAAATCGTCTGTGAACATGCAACTTGTGCCTGAGGTAACACCCCAGTATGAACCTGACACAGAGGTGCTTCAGAAATACATTACACAAACGGAAGACTTGACAAAACAGGTAGCTGAACTAAAAATGCAGCTCACTAAGAAGAAAGAACATCGAAAACAGAAAAGCACTAGAAAGACTCAGACAAAAGTTGAAACACCTCCAGCCGAGGTCACTGAGGCTCAAGTGCAGCAGATCACACCCAAAACTAGACCAAGAGCATGGTTTTGTTTCAAATGCGGCAATGATGGACATATTGCACGAGAATGTGAAAATCCCCCGAACAAGCTTTTAGTGGACCAAAAGTACAAAGAGTTAAAAGAACGACAAAATGAATGGCAAAACAAGTATGGACATTTAAACAGGAGAGGGTCGCAGTGGAGGGATTGACTGCACCCCATGGAAGGAAATGTCCCACGCCAACTCCCAATTCAGAACCAATCGCATGTGGGAATCATTCTGCAACACAATCACTTAACAGAGAACTTCCAAAGGGGCTAATTGGACCTAAATGTACTGCTACAGTGAATGTTGAGGGAGTGCAATGTGACAGCCTAATTGATTCAGGGTCACAGGTGACAACTGTCTCAAAATCCTTTCATGAAAATCACCTCTCTCATCAGCAGATCCTTCCAATCCAAGACCTGTTAGATCTTGAGGGTGCTGGTGGTCAGGAAGTCCCTTATCTGGGGTATGTCCAAATTTCTCTTGATCTCCCAGAGGATGTAATGGGGGCACCTGAAAGGGTTGACACCCTTGCACTTGTCGTTCCTGACCATAGATCCAACATACACGTTCCCCTCTTGATTGGTACAAATGTACTAGATCCACTGTATGAGAAATACGCACTTACCTTGAATGAGCGTGCAGCACATAAGTCAAAAAGTACAAGTAGTTCTGCCCTAGCCAAGCATTTGTACCACAGATTCAAAATAAAGCAGCAGAATGGCAGAGTTGGAACTGTGAAGCTACAGAGCAAAAAGTGTGTTACCATCCCTGCAGGAGAAAAGGCAGTTTTTAAATGGGTACACAAGAAACATCCCAGTCGCTAATGAGACCACCCTCTTGGTTGAGCCTCCAAAGTCAAACTTACCTTCTGGTCTCTTGTTTTGCAGTTATGTCATGACATGCCCTTCACGTTCCTCCTTTAAGTTACCTGTCCTCGTCAAAAATGATACGGCACATGACATCAGAATCCCAGCTGGTCTTATGATAGCAGAGGTCTCTCTCCCAAATGCTGTGTCAACCTTGTCGGCCAAAAACAGTAAAGTTAAAACTACTGAAGAGTCTCACTCTGCTCCAAATGTTGCAACCTGCAGTTCAATGCAAGTACCTGAGTCTGACCAACTCACCTTTGATTTCACAGATTCCCCTCTATCAGAAGAGTGGAAAGAGCGGATTGTCAAGAAGCTTAAGTCGATGTCTGATGTCTTCGCTTTAAATGACCTAGACTATGGGCACACCACTGAGGTGAAGCACAGAATTCGCCTGTCTGACCCCACTCCATTTAAACAACGACCTCGTCCTATCCACCCCTCTGACTATGAGGCTGTCAGACTTCATCTGAAAGAGCTTAAAGATGCCAATATCATCAAAGAATCAGAAAGTCCTTTTGCTTCCCCTATTGTGGTGGTAAAGAAAAAAAATGGCACCATTAGGCTTTGTGTCGATTATCGGAAGCTAAATAGCCAGACGATAAAAGATGCCTATGCGCTGCCCAATATAGAGGAAGCTTTTTCAGCCTTGTCTGGCTCAAAGTGGTTTTCCATCATGGACCTTAAGTCCGGATATTATCAAGTGGAGGTGGAGGAAGAAGACAAATACAAGACGGCATTCGTGACACCTATGGGGTTCTGGGAATTTAACAGAATGCCCCAGGGGGTGACTAATGCTCCCAGCACTTTTCAAAGAGTCATGGAAAAGTGCATGGGCAGCATGAATCTGAGTGAGGTGTTGGTCTTCCTTGACGACCTTATAGTCTTTTCTGCGACACTCGAGGAGCATGAGGAGCGACTCCTGAAGGTGCTGAACAAGCTCAAAGACTTTGGCCTTAAACTCTCACCTGAAAAATGTCAGTTTTTCAAGAAGTCTGTCAAATACCTTGGCCATGTTGTGTCTGAAAATGGGGTTGAGACAGATCCATCCAAGATAGAGGCCCTTACCACCTGGCCAAGACCGAATAACCTCAGGGAGCTTAAATCCTTTCTTGGCTTCTCAGGGTATTATAGGCGGTTTATAAAGGACTACTCTAAGATAGCTAGGCCGCTCAATGATCTGACTGTTGGATACATCCCACCCAAGAGGAAGTCCCACCAAGGTACCAGACCCTCCACCAATGCCGATTTTAAAAAACCCTTCAATGACAAATGGACAACTGCTTGTGAGGATGCTTTTAGAACCCTCATCCAAAAACTTACAACAGCACCAATCTTGGGATTTGCAGACCCTAAAAAGACATACGTTGTCCACACAGATGCGAGTCTGCATGGTCTTGGCGCTGCTCTATATCAGGAGCAAGAGGGCAGCTTGAGGGTAATAGCCTATGCGAGTAGGGGACTTTCGCGCTGTGAACGGCGATATCCTGCCCACAAGTTAGAATTTCTCTCTCTCAAATGGGCTGTAACCGAAAAGTTTTTCGACTACTTGTATGGGGCAAGATTTACAGTAGTGACGGATAACAACCCCCTAACATATATCTTGTCCTCTGCCAAACTTGATGCAGCAGGCCACCGCTGGTTGGCTGCCCTCTCCAGTTTTAACTTTAGCATCCAACATAGAGCTGGCAAAAAGAATCAAGATGCTGATGGACTTTCAAGGCGTCCACATCCTCAAGACCATGACATGCCTGATACCACTTCTCAAGATGAGGATAATAGGATCAAACAGTTCATTGCTCAGTTTTTACAGAGTCACAGTGAGCCAAATGTCTCATCTGAGGCAGTAAAAGCAGTGTGTCAAAAACATGAGTTCAATCATTCATTCCAGAGTGCAGAGTCAGAGCTCGCACACCCATTTGTGCCAGTACAGTGCTTAGCCATTGGAGCCTCTGCTTTACCGGATGCATATTGCAAAACAGATATGCTTGGTTCATGTACACTACCAAAAATGTCCCTTGAAGATTGGGCACGAGAACAAAGGCAAGACCCTGTCTTAAATCGAGTCATTGATATTGTCAAAACAGAGAAACAACTCACTTACCGACAAAGACAAAAAGAAACGAGAGATGTTCAGCTGATGCTAAGAGCTGTAAAACAGCTACAACTGATCGACAAGGTTCTATACAGAAAGCGTTTCGATCAAGGAGCTCCCTGTTATCAGCTTGTTCTTCCAACCAACTTCAGGCAGCAGGCTCTTGAAAATCTTCATGATTCCCTTGGACATATGGGTGTTGATAGGACTTTGGACCTTGCCCGTGCTAGGTTCTTTTGGCCTCGTATGGGCCTGGACATCCATGAAAAGGTCAGGACGTGTGAAAGGTGTGTGCGAAGGAAGGCTCGAGCAGAGAAGAGTGCTCCGCTAGTTAACATTCAAACTAGCCGTCCATTAGAACTAGTCTGTATTGACTACCTTTCACTTGAGCCTGACGGAAAGGGGACAAAGAACATCCTGGTCGTAACTGACCATTTCACTAAATATGCTGTGGCGGTCCCCACAGCTGACCAAAAGTCAAAGACTGTGGCTAAAGCTCTCTGGAGTAATTTTTTTCATTCATTATGGATTCCCTGAGCGGTTGCATAGTGACCAAGGTCGCGATTTTGAGTCTGCCTTAATTAAAGACCTATGCTCCCTGCTTGGCATTAAGAAAACAAGAACAACTCCGTACCATCCACGTGGCAATCCCGTGGAAAGGTTCAATCGGACACTTCTCGAAATGTTGGGCACACTTGAAGAAGGAGACAAAACCAGATGGAAAGAATTTGTACAGCCTCTTGTACATGCGTACAATTGTACTAAAAATGATACCACCGGTTTTTCCCCTTACCAACTCATGTTCGGCCGTCAGCCTCATCTTCCTATAGACATAGCTTTTGGCCTTATCACAGAGAGGTGTGCCAAACTTTCCCATTCCGAATATGTGAAAAAGCTTGCAGAAAGTCTAACTGAAAGTTATCGGTTGGCTTCTGAACACAGTCAAAAACAGGCAATCCAAAACAAAAAAAGGTTTGACAACAAAGTGAGAGAGTCCACTTTGGTAACTGGCGACAGAGTCCTAGCAAGAAATGTAGGTCTCAGAGGCAAACACAAAATAGCAGATCGTTGGAGTGAGACTGTATACACTGCTGTAAAGCAAATACCTGACTTACCTGTTTATGTGGTCGTCCCAGAAAATGCAAATGGGCCTGAGAGAGTCCTACATCGAGATTTACTGTTGCCCTGTGGATTTCTACCATCTACCACTGAGGAGGTGAACTCTACAAATCCAAAGCCCAAACCAATCCAAAAAGAGTTGCAACAAACTAAACATTTGCAGTCTGATGAGGAAATAGACTTGGCTGACCTGGAAGATGGAATTCAATACTACTCTTCTTATGACAAACCATCACAAGTGACAAAGGATGGACAAGTACACAGTGAACAGAGAGAGACGGTGCAAACAAACAGTGAACAAGGAGACACATCGCTAACAGACAATGAAGCTCCGAAAAACATCTTTGATGAGGTGTCAGATCACGATTTTTGAAATGTATTTGAACAATCTGAAAGTGAAAGTTCAGTTTCATCTCCATTGAACCCAGAGGCTATAGAGTTTCAACCACTATCACCTCAAGAAGTTGAACAAATCAAGGTCATTCCTGTTCACCAAACTGTTGATCCCCCAAAATCTCCTGCTGGCACTCAAAGTGGCCACAGTAGTCCCACAAGTGAAACGCCAAATGTGACCGACGTTGCAGATGGAAATGAGCAACCAAACCCAGAAGATTCCAACAATGAGACAGGACTGAGGAGGTCTACCCGAGAACGAGTAGCTCCCAGAAAGTTAACTTATCCCACTCTCGGTAGCCCACTAATGACCGTAATGCATTCTATTCTATGGGGATTAGACCAAGCCCTATCTGAGACTTTTACTTTTGATCCTGTAGCCATTAACTCTCTGTTTAAAATAGTGTTATGTGCAACATGCAAGGATGCATGCTGATTTAGGGGGGGAGGATGTAACCCACCCAAGTTTTACTTGTTGAATTGGAAATGTGTTCCTTTAAATTTCATTTAACTATGCAGTGTCATATGCGCCCAGTAGACGGTGCTTTAGGTTTTGTTGCAAATGCACACCATCTTGTGAAGAAGCTGGACAGCACATGTAAGCTCTATTGTGCAAAAATGTGGTAAAATATTGCCTAAATTGTTAAATAACAACTTGGTTTTGGTTCTTAGAGATACATCAAATTGTAAAGAGTTCTGGAGAGGAAGTTTTGTCCAGGTTTTGTTTGTTCTTGTTCTCCGGTGAGTGTGCTAAGGTGATATACTAGCTCAATTTTGTTTTCTACCTTGACTTAACTACATGATGCAACGACCACTTATTATTTACATGATTCAGAGAATGTATGAAAAAACCAACTGGAGAAATATATAACTATGTACAAATCAGAACTTATATACAGATTTTAAGGGTTGTTACACTACCATGTGCACTGCTAGTGCCACATGTTGAATACTGCGCATTGTGTAAAAAAACCTACAAGCTACTGTAATCCAGTTAAAAGTAGTTCGAAATGATTTAAACCAGATCTGAATTTGTGCTTTGCGGAAATTGTATTAATGTTGCCCTGCTTGTGCAGGTTGGTTTTTTTTGTTGACCCGAATTGACCTGGGACTGTTCGCTGTGAGGCTGGAGTCACTGGATCCAGGACCTGTGGACCTGCTGGACGCCTTGACGTCTCTTCTTGGTGGACCTGGCCTTCATTGCAGTACAGTTGAATTAAACTAAGATCTTGTGCACCAACGAAAGAAAGAAACAAAAAATCATACTACCCGGGTAGATGAGACAAAATAGTTTTTTTTCAGAGCTCTGAACTTTTTATTTTTGAAAGGACAAATTGTTGGACAAAAGGACTTATTTATGTAGGGGTAAGCTGGTAATACTTGGGGAAGAATATTGATTCTGTTCAATAAATTTTACACACTTTTCTCATTTCAACCTACAGTCTAAATTTATTACACCTTCTTTCCTCCTTTAGAACCTAGATTGCTGGGTACACGTATCATTCATATCTTACTAGTTCGTTTGGTACAGGTTACATGTGCATTTCATGGATGAAGGGCATCATGGTGTTTTACAATTCCGTAACCATTTTCTCCATTTCGTGGCAAGAAAGGTGTTTCCTTTCCTAAAATAAGTCCTGTGACACTTGGCGTCCCATACAGGTCAGGTTACCAAAGCAGCTGCAATTCCTCCACAGAGGGTGTTTCTCGATTCCTAGGAACCTTCCTCCAAAGACCACTTTGTAGCAGTCCTCCAGAGTCAGCTCCTCCAAAGCAGAGTCAAGTGTCCAGCTCACAGCTCTTAGGAGCGCACGTCTAAGGCTACGTTCAGACTGCAGGGCTTAAATTAATGCTCAATTCCGATTTTTTTGTGAAATCCGATGTTTTTGCGAGGTCGTTCACATTTCCAATTAAATGCAACTTGTCTGTGACTCCAGTGTGAACGGTAAACGGCCCGAAAGTGTCCCGCATGCGCACTGGAGACACGATAACGTCAACCCCATGCGTCAACCGCAGCGAGCGTGCTCTGTGTTTACGGAAGTTGTCCAAACATGGACGCGAGCCTTGAGCACCTGGAGATTTTACAGGGAGGGCCAAGATGGCGGTTTGAGCGGACGCTCCTTTTCAACCGGTTGCGCCAAACTTGCATATTTTTGGGGAAAAAACACTTTATTGCACGCCACACTTAGTTCTTTACTGCTCATCAACTGCCGGAACACTCTCTGATGATCCAATGTTTTCGAGGGATAGAAAAAGAACCTCTAAAGAGAAAAAAAAACTGGCTACTACTACTGTTATGGATGACACTACCAACTGCACCGCCACAACCAGCGCGGAACATGATTATGTCAAAATACCCGACGACAAAGACATGATCCTCGGAGAAGAAGAATTCCCACCTCTGCCTCTTTCAGTCGAAGGGACCCCTTGCAAAGAACCAGCTCCTAAAAAAGCACTGCTAGCAACTCCTGGAGATGACGGAAAAAGAGGCTATGGTGGTGACCAAGATGTGATTGGTATTCTATCAAATCTGATTAACACCCGTTTTGATGACTTGGAAAAACTGATCAATGCTAACACCGTCAGTATTGAGGGTCTTAAGAAGTCCGTTGACTTTGCCTTTGATCAAATTAAAGACGTAAAACAAAGAGTTGATGTGATTGAAAGTAACACACGCAAAGATGGCGCCACTATCCTCCAGCTACAAGAACGACTTGTTGAATCTGAACCCTACTCCAGACGCTGGAATCTGAAACTTTACGGGGTACCAGAGACTGTGATTAAAGAAGACGTAAAGAAAGAAACCATCCGAATTTGCCAGAGTGTTTTCCCTGAGGGTAAACAAAAGCTTCCAGACGTGATTGATATAGTACACCGCTTAGGGAAAATGAGGGAGAATGAGAACAAACCGAGAGGAATCATTCTACGGTTCTCGTCCAGAACTTATCGAGATGCAGTGTGGAAAGCCGCGAAAAACAACTCTTTCCTGAAGGAGCGCCATCTTTACTTCACGGAAGATCTGTGTCCAGCAGACCGCGAGAAAAGAGCAACGTTGTGGCCGGTGATGCAGGCGGCCAGACGAGAGGGGAAAATCGCCTACTACGTGGGTCCCCGCGCTTACATCAGCGGCAAAGAAGTCAGCCTTCCCGGGAACTGATTTAAACAAATGTATACAACATGCACTTTTGCAGAAGATTGACCATTTATTGTTCAGGTATTTGTATTGTGGTCCGAGTTTTTTGTTCTATATTGTCACAATAAGCTTATATCCAATATGGCAGGCAGCAAAAAGTTAATTTTGAACATGTTTTATACTTGAAACCTAAGTTGGCATTAAACCAACTCATTTTATGTTTTAGTTTTTTCCATTTTATTAATTTATATTGGCGCATGGATTGAAGCAACACAGTGCAAGCACTTATTTACTCAGGTTTTTGTTCTTTGTGTTCATGTCTTTATGTTTAGCTTCTTTGAATGCCAGGGGGTTAAAAAATGCCACAAAACGTAAGGCATTATTTCTATTTGCCAAAAAATTTTATACAGACTTTTTCTTTTTTCAAGAATCCCATTCCACTTCTCATGACACTAATGAGATCTCAATGGGGTGATAATGTATTTCCTTCACATGGAACCCAGCATTCAGCTGGTACTCTTACAGTAAAACACAAATTTGAAGGTGATATCCTTTCACACAAATTTGACAACCAGGGACACTTTGTATTCATGGTATTGGCTTATCAAAATAAAACTTTTATTGTTATTAATATTTATGGATATAATTCAAAACGTGAAAACTATCAACTCCTATCCACTTTAGAAAAATTGATGTATTAAATCAGTTCCCTAATGCAATATTAATTATAGGAGGAGATTTTAATATGGTATTGAATAATGAATTAGATGGCCACCACAGACCAATAGTAGCAATAATCCTTTAGTTCAGTTTATGCGACGATTTAGCCTTAAAAACTTCTGGAGAGAGAAATTCCAAACAGAGTCAGTCTTTACATGGAGCAATAATAGTGGCTCAAAGCAGTCTCGACTCGACTACTGGCTGGTGTCTGATTGTCTAAATACAGAAGATGTTAATATTGATATCCTCCCTTCTCCCCTCACTGACCATAAAGCAATCCACATTACTATTATATTTAGTGCTGTCATGCGATTAAAAAAATTGAGAGATTAATTAATTATGATCTGTAATTAATTAATCTAATTAATCTCATTTTAATCTCACCTAAAAATTGCTGAGAAAAGCCTTCAATTTGAGGTATTTTCATTTAAATTCATTATTACATTATTGGGGCAGATCAAAAGACTGATATAGAACAAAAAAAAGTGACTTTATAAAGTAATTTATTGTTTAACAAATCTCTCCAAATTGTCTGTTGAGCCCAAGTCTCCATGAATAAGAAACTGTTTGCTGTAAAGCAGCAAAGACGAGGAAATCTGAACATAATAACCTTTGTCTACTTAAAGACAATAAAAAGTCCAGTCCTTCCTTAACCATATTAAAAATATTATTGATAGAGAAATGCTTTATATATGAGATCACTGGTTTTAGTCCTTGTTTTAGTCCTGGTTTAGACCTGCTTTAGTCCTAGTTTAGTCCTGGAATGGATTAATCCTGTTTTAGTCCTGGTGTTAGTTCTGGTTTAGTCCTGGTTTAGACCTGGTTTAGTTCTAGTTCTGGTTTTAGTTCTGGTTTTAGTCCTGGTTTAGTCCTGGTTTAGACCTGGTTTAGACCTGGTTTTAGTTCTGGTTTAGTCCTGGTTTAGTCCTGGACTGGATTAGTCCTGGTTTTAGTCTTGGTGTTAGTTCTGGTTTAGAGGTTCACAGGAGGAAGCGCGGTTTACGCAGCGTACGCGAGAAAACACGATCCACACGCGGCGCACGGGAGGACAGCGGTGTCTGCACAGTAACTATGGAAGGAAACGTGGTCCGCGCGTTTTCAGGTTGATGACGATGATGAAGGTGTGTGTTTGTTTGTGTTTGTGTGTGTGTTTGTGTGCGTGTCCCCTCATGTGGCAGGTCACTATAGGACAGTAGTGCAGACATCATGAGCCTATGCAGGTTGTTTTCACCAGTGACATTTAAGTTGTAGGCGATTTTATATTTGTTATTTTCTTTTATATTTCACGTCGGGAGAATAATTTCCAAGACACGAATGTGTTTTTACCTGTGCACTGCTGCCTCTGTTCTACTGGCTCTTTGACTTCGTCCATTGTGTGACTGACGTTTACATCGCTCTTACTGCGCGCGTTTTGTGGGGGTTTCCGGCAATGAGTGGAATTACCGAAATAAAAAAAATTTTAAATGTGTTTTTTTTGTGTGTGTGTGTGTTGTTGTCCCAACAACACATAAAAACAGGTTTTATAATAAAGCAACTCGCATACAGAAACAGTAAAGTTAGAGATTAAAAATGAGATTAACGCGATTAAAAACATAACGCGCTAAATATGACTGTAATTAATTAATCGCAATTAACGCAATAATTTGACACCCCTAATTATATTATCTGAAAGTAACTCCCAAACCAAGAAAGCCTACTGGATCCTGATCTTTACTCAGACTTGATATTGTGCAACGTAAGATTTACGAAACTGTCTCTTACTACTTTAATAAAGCTAAAATTGAGAATTGTTACACAAAAACAGGGAATTTTTTTTTATATAAAATAGCGAAATATCTAAGAAAATTTAGTTCTGACTTAAATAAACACAAGAGGGCAGAAGAGGATAAAATTATCCGTGACATTGTGACATTATCCACAAGTCCAGCAGATCTCGCAGAGGAAGATAAAATTTGTTTAGCTTCTTTGCAGAATAAATTAGATGACCTTTATAAACATCGAGCTGAAGGTGCCTTTGTAAGATCTCGATTAAAATGGTTAGAAGAGGGTGAAAATAATTCTTCCTATTTCTTTCAGTTAGAAAAGCATCGTGCCAAATCAAATACGTTACAGCAATTAAAGGTTGTATGGAGGATTTTTTTTTTTTTCAAATTGTCAATGATAGCATTATAGAGATGCAGTAGCCTTGTAATTATGATGACCAAAAAAAAGAGAATAAAAATTCATCAACTCTGGACGTGGTGGGGCTAAACATTTGCCAATAGATAACAACACTGCCTCGTTATCTGTTAGCTGACAGGCTGTCAATCAATCTCCCTACGTTTCTAGCGTAACTGACTTGCCTGCGCGCCGCCGGTACATGGTTTACGCACAGACGCTGTTTACTCCACCAACGCAACAGTTCTTAGCGGCTTTTTTTGACCTATATCTTCCTTGCAGTTAGCACAAAGTTTGTTGCAATGGCGACAAGAATCCAGGAGCAGTTAGCCGCAAAAGAAAATCCGTTTTTGAGATTGCTGAAAGAAGACAAGGGGAAAAGCAGCGAAGCCAAACTAAAGTGATTCTTGAAGATTCATTCCAGCGATGGCGCAACTGAAGCAGACGCAGGGTCTAAAGACTGACGCATTGGTCGCCAAATTACTCCTGGACAGGTCACTTCTGCTTATTATGAAAACGTACTTTATTTCCAAGAGCTAGTCAAACGTTTTTCAGGACACGAAAGCGATATCCTATGTCTGAAAACGTAATTTTCAAGGCAAAGAAAGAGTCCGCTTGCTGCTGCGTGTTGTAGCTAGTTCATTCGCACTGAATCTCCGTGCAACCTTCTCTGCACCCCTTTCCTGCTCCTCTCCCCGCTGCCCGATCCGCTCTTCCCCCTGCTCCTCACTTCTCCGGGCACGGAATCTCCGCGCACCGCTCCCCTCTCCTCTCCCTGCTCCGCTCTTCTCCCTGCTCCTCACTTCTCGTCCGCGCACGAAATGTCCGCGCACCCGCTCCCCCCGCTCCTCACTTCTCCGTCTTGCCTAACCAACACTGTAGTTAGTTGTTTACAAGTCATTTGCAGCGCACCGGCTGTAAACAAACCTGTTTCTGGCGTAAGGAGGAGGCGTTTCTACGTAGGGAGCTGTAGGGGAGGGGGGGTGGTTTCACGCATGCGCAACATTTGAAAAAGGACAAACAGTCGCTGGATTTCTCGTTCCTTGGAAAATCCTCTATACAACCTTTAACCCTTCCAGACCTAAGGGCATTTTTGGTACATTTGTCCTCGCCTGGATTTTTTTCCTAATTTTGCTATTAAAACTCCCCCTTTTATCCCCTAATGAAGTGCTATACATCCTTTTTTTCAGTACAACCTGTTCTTTCACAATCTGAGTGCTGTAGTTGTGTCATATGGCTGTAATAAAAGCTATAGCACTAGAAATACAAAGGAAAAAAAAAAACGGAAAATAATATTCACACTCCTTTATTCAAAACACACAGCAAACTTTTTAGACATAATAAATACTTAGTTTAGGGTCTTAGCTACAAAAGTGCAAAATATGAAGTTTGTAGGTATTCTAAAAATGTCATTTTTGCCCTCAAAACAAAAAAAAAGTGCACTCGTCCAAGTCCTTCACTATTGCCAATCATGGAAGCAGTTCCTATCAGGCACCAGGCATAGTGCCACATCACAGGCCTTGCATTTCCATGCAGTACACTGCCTCTTCCCCTGTGTTTGTCAGCAGTGCACACATGACAGCCTCCCATATGATCCTTGCCTGCTGCGGTCTTCCTGGTGTGGTGGTTAGTAAGTGTGGTGGTCGAGATGAAGTACTGAGGAGTGGAGATCTGGATCTTCCCTGCCCTCCATCCCTGCCCCTCCTCCTGCTCTCAGAGGAGATCGTAGGTGTTGAAGGTATTGATGGTTCTGGACGGGTGGCTGGGGTTGTAGACACTGATGAAGCTGGGGAGACACCTGAAGTGAATGGCACAGGGGAATCTGGAGGAGCCTGAGGAACATCCTCTGACTCAGCACTAAACAAAAGAAAAGGAAAAAATGTTAGCTTGTGTGCTTGTGTAAAACTTGTGTATTACATATGTACTACAACAAGTCTAAGTCTAGTCCAGCAGGGGCAAACACAATGTACAACCCCATCCCCCACCCAAATGGTGTCAACAGATTATGACCTCACTAATTAGGACATCCACACATCCCAAACCACTTCATCCACTTTACACATGTAGTTTGTAGCTAGTTATTACAAACAACAACATACATGTCATAAGTCTAGTGCAACACAGGTAAACAGTTGTCTGAAGTTCACAATCTCATCCCCCACCTAAATGATTATACCCCTCACGCATCAAATAAAACTGTATCCAAACAATGCGTAAATAGGCATTACGCATGCTACTACTATTATGTATTTACGCCCGTTTACTACAAGTGTTGCATGATGTTTGCTCTAAATAACTATGAAATATTTGCTACTTACTCTTCAATAGGGTCCAGATCGTCCAGGTAATCCAACTCTTCATCTGTATAAAAAGTGTCCACATCGGACTCGGCGTCACTGCCAGGCTCCGTTACCATCGCCACCGCTTCCAGCAAGGAAAGTGACGCTTTGCGTGCCATTTCTGTTCGTTCGTTCTTTCTTTCTTCTGATAGACTTCCCGGAGCTCTTTATCCTCTGTGCGCAAAACAACAAATGCCTTGGCACACGAACAGTGTTGGGAGTAACGCGTTATAAAAGTAACGAATTACAGTAATGCATTACTTTTTGCTGTAACGCAGTAATGTAAGGCATTACAGGGGAAAAAATAGTAATATTTTACTCGGTACAAATGTGAGTAACACGCGTTACAGTGTTTTTTAACCTGGATTGAAGTGGTGGGTTTTTCTTCATACAAATTCGCTAAAATCACCTCGATATCAGCAGCGGTGAAACGCCGGAGATGCGCCCTCATAGACCTTCAGGTAACCGCG
The DNA here is from genome assembly GCF_026225935.1 of Boleophthalmus pectinirostris. Taxonomy (NCBI): domain Eukaryota; kingdom Metazoa; phylum Chordata; class Actinopteri; order Gobiiformes; family Gobiidae; genus Boleophthalmus; species Boleophthalmus pectinirostris. Next base: position 17,404,615 of record NW_026571541.1, read on the forward strand.
GGCGAAAGAACTGACAAAGAACTCCATGCTGTTTAGACCTGGGTCAGTTTTGGTTTAGACCTGGTTTAGACCTGGGTCAGTTCTGGTTTAGACCTGGTTTACACTCGTCCCTCCCTCTATCGCAGTTCACTTTTCGCTGTCTCGCAGATTTTTTTTTTGTGCAATTTTGCATGCCCTGTTTTTTTTTTTACATTGTATGAATGCGTATTGCGTTCCTCCCGCTGCGTCCTGACTGGCCAAGGGACTCCTGTCTCCTGTACAGAATGTGTTCAGCTGCCAAATTTAAATACATGTTCAGTCTCTAGCAGTGTGATTCTGAAGTGCTGTACGGTTGCAAGTTTTCTCCCCGACGAAACCCACAACGTCGACGAAATGTTCTGCACCGACAAAGGCTCCTGCGCTCGCACCCAAAAGGCAGAGGAAGATGCAAACCATCACACAAAAAGTTGGACTTCTGGACACGCTGAAGGAAGGTAGAAGTTACGCGCTGTAACAGACTCTTGCACCGGCTCGGGTACCTGCAAATAGTTGCTGAAATCAGGGCCGCGAGCCCGAGGAGCAGGGTCCATAAAGAGCGATCGGGTGACAGCCGCTCTTACCTCCGTGAGGTGCGGAGCAGAGCCGCTCCTTTCTCCTGCAGTCACCTTCGAGCCCGTCCCTACAGTGAGTCCTGTTTTAGTCCTAGTTCACTTCTGGTTTAGTCCTGGTTCAGCTCTGGTTTAGTCCTGGTTTAGACCTGGTTCAGTCCATATACAGCGCAAAAGTTATTTTGGTGAGAGTAACTTAAAGTAATGCAATAGTAATGTAATGCCTTACATTTTAAATGCAGTAATATTGTAATGTAACGAATTACTTTGAAATGACAGTAATAGGTAATAAATAACGCATTACAGTTTCAAAGTAACTTGCCCAACAGTGCACACGAATGTGTGTACGCCAAGCGCGCCTCTGCGCGCACCTGCTCACACCCGCGCGCACCCGATTCATTGCTCGGCACTAGGCTGTTTACGTCCTGTTGGGTGTATTATGTATCATTTGCAAGTAAAAAAAAAAACTTTTCAAATAAAAATAGTAAGGGATGCGCGAGATGCGTAATTTGCCATTTACTTGAGAAATAATGGTACTTAGGTCTGCTTTATCAAATGCTATGAGCACAGACGCTCAGAGGAGTAACTATCTTGACTTACAACAATCTTTGGCAAAGTTTGGGCCAATGAAAATGGATGGAGCACGTCACGCGCCGAAGAGCGAAGTTCCTATTGGACACCTGTTTTCACTACGTCACCACGCAGCGTGCGTGTGACGTAGGATGATGCCGGAAAGATGCTCGTAAAGCCACGGGTCTTATCTATACAAGGGAAAAAAAATAAGTCTCTATCTTTTATGGTTAAAAAGTTATGCACGGTTATGTAAAACATGTCCGCCGGTATCGTATACGATACCGTCGGTCTGGAAGGGTTATTAAACATTGATGGCCAAGTAACTTCAGACCCCCTCAAAATCGCTAAATTTGTTAGTACATTTTACAGCAAGCTATATGCTCCCAATGAGATGTCTGGAAGACCTGATTTGTTTCTAAATAATATAGATTCTCAACCAATTCAACCTTCTGACCGTAATATTTGTGACTCCCCTGTTTCTGTTAATGAAATAATCACCTCAATAAGCAAATTGAAAAACAAAAAGCCGCGCGCGGCGATGGTGGCCCTCGCCCCGGCGCGCACCGGCTCCCCACGGGACCTCTGGGGACTCGCGACCGCCCCGGCACGCTACTCTCTCTTCCCGACAGCTCCCGAGGCCGACAGCTCGTCCACCAGAAAAATTACATAGTGTACCTTTAAATGTTTCAGAGGAGTCTTTGCGCCCCTACTGGCCAACCGTGAAAAATGCATCATGTCCGTAATAGACTGTTTTGCTTGTTATCATGCATAGAATTTAATCTCCGAATTTGGTACTAATCCGATAATGTTGACGTTTCATGTCTATGGTAGGGGGCGCTATAGAGTTCACTTTTTATATGTTTTATAGTGTATTATATTCAGGCCGTGATCAGGCATTAATGATTCAAATTTCAGCACGATCGGACTAAGCCTGTGGGTGTAATAATTTTTAACTATTTTTTGGTGGAGTCTTTGCGCCCCTGCTGGCCAATGGTGGAAAATGCATCATGTCCATAATAAACTTTTTTGCTTGTCATCATGCATAGAATTTAATCCCCGATTTTGGTACTAATCCGATAATGTTGACATTTCACGTCTATGCTAGGGGGCGCTATAGAGTTCACTTTTATTAAATTTCATATTTCATTACATTCAGGCCTGGATCACGCAATTGTGATTTGAATTTGAGCTCTCTAGGTCAATGCCTGTATCCCCCCAAAAAATTGATGATTTCTGTGAGTTCATGTCTGTAGATGTGACATGTCAAATCTGAGCTCATTTGGACCAAACCCCGGGGACTTGAATCTTTTTGTAGACACCCAATTCAAAACGGCGGCGAATGTTTGATCCAATATGGCCGACTTCCTGTTCGTCATAGGGTCATGCTCCAATTCATCTTTTGGCTTGTCTCATCACTATTCCAATTTTCGATTTGAATTCATTCGATCTGATAATGTGTTATCTGCAGTAATGTGGCTAAAATAGCAAAATATTTACAGATTTATTATTATTATTATTATTATTATTATTATTATCATTATTATTATTTGTAGAATGAGTTTCATTTGATTAAAATGCATTTTACTGCTTAAGTAGTATGCGGTGCATTGTGGGCAATTTCAAGCGCTCTGAGGTGGCCAAGAATCCACCCGTGTTTCTGGTAAAAGAATGCGTAGGGCGTGGGGGCTTGGGGGAATTGGAACACCAGCTGCGGAGCTCTGATGACATGGTTCTGTTTGAAGTGGTCCAGAAGACGTAGAAGCAGAGCAATTGGGAAACTCCATGAATCTGTTGTCTCCCAGTTGTGTTTCATAACTGCCTTGCCTTTCTCAATAATATAAGACCTAGCTATAGTTTGTCAGCTTCTTCTGGAGGGGCCTGGAAAGAGCCTTAAAAGAGAGTCCAGAAGGTATCTCCAGTCGAGGCGCTCAGATGGGCGCTCAGTGCAGTTACATCGAATGATGCGTCGAAGGCAGAACTGTTGACAGAAGCTGAACATGGATTGCGTCAGCTGGTAACAGAGTCATCTGCAGAGTCGAACCTGCAAACCACGATGTAGATCTCATATCAGTCACAGCACAGCAGTCAGTCACATGCTCTTCCTGAAATAGCCAAATCTTGGTCAGTGGCATTGTCCAGTATGTCGTAGGTAGTGACCACAGGCAGGCCACATCTATGTGTAATGTGAATGGCTCTCCTCGTGATGGTGAAGTCACCTCAGATGAAGTTCATGTCAGGGATCTAACCTCTGAGCAAAGAGTCATAGAGCTGCTGACAAAACTTCTCCTTCACCAAGTGAGCAGTGTCCCATTGCTGCTTGTAGATGGACTGACCCTTCAGTGACTCCACGCTGAAGTTGCTGGTTTTAGCTGGCGTGAGGAAAAAGACCACCAGAGTCGCATCACTGCGGTGCAGCTTCTGTAGAATAATCTGTAAGATTATTTATTTAAAATTTAAACAATTTTAGTATTCACGTCAAATAACAGTTTATTTCGCAATCATGAATTAATTAAAGCAGGTTTCATAGGAAAATTCATGCTCATAAGAATAATACTGAGATCAAAAAAGGATTAAAATGTAAGTGAAGTCCATGTTTTGGACAAACTAAACTAGGAAAAAGCAGAAATAAAAACAAAGCTAAACCAAAGACAAACTCAGATTAATTCAGAACTAAACCATGATCAACCCAACCAGGTTTAAACTAGTACTAAACCAAGATTAATGCAGCTCTAACTCAGAACTAAACCAAAACCAGATTAGGTCCAAACAGGAACTAAACCAGGACCAATCCAGCTTTAAACTATATTTTAACATAAGATTAAATTTGTAAACCAGCATTGAATCAGAACTAAACCAAGATTAGGCTGGGACCAACCTAGAACTAAGTTAGAATTTAAAAGGACTGAATCAAGAAAAAAACTGAGCTAACCTGGTCTAAACCAGTTGTAGACCATGTTTAACACTTGAAAAAATTAGTAAACCAGGACTAAACCTGAACCAAATCAATACTACACAAAGTCTAAACCAGAACCAAACTAAGATTAGACCAGGTCCTAATCAGATCGAGAACACACTGGTTGCTTCTGTTCAACACTACAAAATGTGAATTTATTTTGACGGTAAACATTAAGAGACTACATTTAGACAAATAAACTTCTATTATGAACCATGTCAACTGAAAACTTCTAAAGACAGTGTTTGTGCTAAATCTGCAGATTGAGAATACATAAAAATAGGCATATCCTGTAGAGGTGATCTCAGATAATAGCTCCTTAGTTTTTTTTATTGAAAATGTTCTAAAAATGGGAAACTCATTTTATTTGCAGGATATTTTGTCTCCCCTTGGTGGAATAATTCTCATTTGGAAATGACAGTAATTCAAAGAAATCAAATAGAGATGCGTACATAGTTTATTTTCCTTAATCCTTATTTAAATTTTGATATTACAGAGGATGAAGTAAGAAAGGCATTGATAAATCAAAGTTAGAAAAGCCACTGGATTTGATAATCTGTCTAATAAACTGCTGAAACAGCCTGGTATGTCCTCAGTACTTTAAAATATTATTATTTATTACTTGTTTTAAGTCTTGTCCTCTCTGGCTGGCAAAAATCTATTATCAAACCAATCCTAAAATTTTCAACTGCAGACCCCCAGTAACCATGAACTACAGAGGCCTCAGCCTTCTTAACTGTATATAAACCTTATTCTATTGTTCTTAATGAGAGGCTGGTCTGTTATCTAAAATCTTTAATGTATTGGCCGAGGCGCATAATGCATTTAGGAAGAAAAGAGCCTGTATGAATTGCATATAATGTTAGAAAACAAGAGGGAAACCCTACTTTTATTTGTTTTATTGACTTTCAGAAGCCTTTGACTATGTAAATTGGGACCTGTTTTATTTTCAGCTGCTACATATTGATAATGACGGCAGATTTTATGATTCATTCTAAGCTATCTATAACATTTATTTTAATAAGTATAAACAAAAGTAGCACAATAAAACTTTATGTAAACCAAAATTAAGAACATATATCTTAATTAAAAACTGTTTTGGACCTGAATTGTATGTCACTGTGAACCTGAGTTGTATGTCAGAGGTCAGTTATCTCAGCTGACATATGGGACTTTGCCCCTGGCTCTCTCTCTCTCTCTCTGGAGCAACACACATGCTCTGTGCGACTTTCAAAGCATTGAAAATGAAATGCATTTCCTGTTTTACTGTCCCCTGTATCATGACCTGAACTGTCAGTTGTGTCTAATGTGTCTTACTGTTTGTACTAAATGTAAAAGACTTTATCAATTTCATTGTAGCAACAGGTTATTATTCAAAGCAATAATGTCAATTAAATTCAAAGTAAATGTTGCTTTAAGACTACTCAAAGCTTCTCTTTTCCCAATTCATACTGATTCATATATTAATATTGTTTTGTAATTTTTCAGCAATATTGTTTTTACTTAAACTATAAATCGTATATAAAAGCTACAAGCGATTTTAATCAGTATTAAATTAATAATATTAGGTTGGAATTAAGAAAAACGAGCAAATATAAAATAGGTTAAAGTTACTCTATACCTTCAATGCAATTAAACATACTTAATTAAATTTGAACAACGTTGCATTTCTCAAGAGTGTATATATGTCCCATTACACATTTCGCATAATCACACCAAGTTACGTAATTCCTTCAAATTTCTCCTGACCCACTTCGCACACCTTCATACCAACTTACGTATTTCCCATAGTTGGACACGCCCTCACCCACACACATTTCACACTTCTCTCTTATCAACTTACGTCACACCCTCTCATCAACTTTCCTAATTTCCATAAAAACTCGTGCTACACACCGCATACCCGCTTATCGACTTACATAATTCTTTCAAACTTTCTTCGCCGCCTCACACGCTCTTCGCGTACGCACGTCGCACCTCCGCTCGCCAATGCAACATCAAGCCGCTCCTGCACATGAATTTCCCAATTCATATACAAGAATAGCTCAGCACCGCACTAGTAAGCAGTAATGCGGAGCGCACCGACAGGAAAACACATACAGAATATCCCTTCAACAACAGCACAACAAACAAACAATAAATTTGCCATTTACAACTATGCCAACCAACGGACAACTAGCGTGCACCCCAAAAACAAAAATGCCATCAAATATTAAATACAGTGCCTTTAATAGTTTAGCAATAATTAGTTATCCTACCTAGATCAGAAGGGACAGAAATAAAGGCGATTAGATGTAACCTGTATCGAATACACTTTTAGTTTAGCAGACTTTTATTTTGGCGACTTTATTTTTTGTGCTTTATTTGCTCATAATTTATCTTTGCCTTTCATTTTACTTTCAATACAGTTATAATTATCAACATTTTTGACTACTGGTTGTCATTCCTACCCTGTGCTCCTTTGACTGCTCTTCTTGTCCTATTTAACATCCTGTCGCCTAGCCTTAAAATTTAACGTTACATAAAGCATAGCCAAAACTTCTCTTCAAAATAGTTTTTTAACATGCCATATTCTTAGATCCTTTAATATTTTAGCGACATTAGATGAGTTTAGACGGTCACAGGTTCTCAGTTATTTCTAGTATTGGGAGGGTTACTCTTAAAATGTATGTAATTATGTATTCCCCTACAGATTACAGATTACATGCCTCAAAATGTAGTTTGTAACGCAATACAGTACATTAAATTACTTTAAAGTGAGTAATGTAATCTGAATACTTTGAATTAATTGATACTGTCATGCTTTTTAAACTACATGAACAAAGCAAACACATCCTGCAAATTCTTGTTTGTTCTCTTTTAAAATTAACTGTTGAGCCCAAGTCTCCATGAACAACTGTTTGCTAAAAGTAACAGAGACCAGAATATCTTAACATGGGATGTTTTGTCTACTTAAAGGCAATTAAAACCCCAGTTTTTCCTTAAGACTTTATTATTTATTTCCTTAAGAAATTATTAATAGAGAAATGCTTCCTATATGAGTTCACTGCCGCTTTAAAATATGTTTACTCTACGATTTACGTAACCTATCTCGTTTAGACCTGGTTCAGTCCTGACCCTAGACTCAGTTCAGTCCAAAATGTGAAAACGGTAAAATACTGCTATGTAAGTCATTTATTTTAACAAAGTAACTGTAATCCAGTTACCACTCACTGAAACGGTGACTTTAACTAAGCACAGTTACTCATAATTTATACTCTGATTACATAATGCTGGTACTTGTTGTAATCCATTACTCCCCAAAACTGGTTATTTCTTTCACTATTTCATGTTTATATCAGATCCACTAATAGCATTTGTTAATTTGTCACTAAACTTATTTGACTTGTTACTTGCAAACTTGGCATTTGTTGTTACAAATTGTAAAGTTAAAACTGTTACAGTTTGACACACTCTGCTTCGTAGGGTTTCTACTTGTTCTATTGACCTTCGGTCAATTCATATAATGTCATGTTCACTTGAACAGGCTCGCTTTCTTTTGACCTTCGGTCTTTTATAATTTCGTGTTCGTTTGAATATAACTTCATTGAACAGGCTTGTTTCTTTTAGAGCTCAGAGTGTAAATAAAAAACACTAATACTTTTTTCTTCTCCTCAATTTAGATTTAATTTTTACAATAGGCCACTGTTTTTTAATCGGTTCTACTCTTTTGTCTCTATACCAAATTTGACTCCTTTCTCCGTGTTCTACTTTTTTGTGCGCAACTTAAGTTTTTTATTCTTTTTTATATAAACTTCATTAAAAGCTTTGTTTTTTTTCTGCGTAAAAGTTTAACCACAGACATATATTTTCTTATAAAAATTTCCTTTTCTCTCATGCAAAGCCTAACACGGCACTTTAAAATTAATAACTTTGTTAATTACGCTTTATCTTATTTAAAGGTTGTATAGAGGATTTTCCAAAGAACGAGAAATCCAGCGACTGTTTGTCCTTTTTCAAATGTTGCGCATGCGTGAAACCCCCCGCTCCCCTACAGCTCCCTACGTAGAAACGCCTCCTCCTTACGCCAGAAACAGGTTTGTTTACAGCCGGTGCGCTGCACATGACTTGTAAACACCTAACTACAGTGTTGGTTAGGCAAGACGGAGAAGTGAGGAGCGGGGGGAGCGGGTGTGCGGACATTTCGTTCGCGGACGAGAAGTGAGGAGCAGGGAGAGGTGAGAGGAGAGAGGAGAGGGGAGCGGTGCGCGGAGATTCCGTGCCCGGAGAAGTGAGGAGCAGGGGGAAGAGCGGATCGGGCAGCGGGCACAGGAGCAGGAAAGGGGTGCAGAGAAGGTTGCGCGGAGATTCCGTGCGAATGAACTAGCTACAACACGCAGCAGCAAGCGGACTCTTTCTTTGCCTTGAAAATTACGTTTTCAGACATAGGATATCGCTTTCGTGTCCTGAAAAACGTTTGACTAGCTCTTGGAAATAAAGTATGTTTTCATAATAAGCAGAAGTGACCTGTCCAGGAGTAATTTGGCGACCAATGCGTCAGTCTTTAGACCCTGCGTCAGCTTCAGTCGCGCCATCGCTGGAATGAATCTTCAAGAATCACCTTAGTTTGGCTTCGCTGCTTTTGCCCTTGTCTTCTTCTTTCAGCGACCTCAAAAACGGACTTTCTTTTGCGGCTAACTGCTCCTGGATTCTTGTCTGCCATTGCAACAAACTTTGTGCTAACTGCGAGGAAGATATAGGTCAAAAAAAGCAGCTAAGAACTGTTGCGTTGGTGGAGTAAACAGCGTCTGTGCGGCTTGCGTCTGTGGACTGCGTGACAGGCGTACGTAAACCACGTACCGGCGGCGCAGGCAAGTCAGTTATGCTAGAAACGTAGGGAGATTGATTGACAGCCTTTCAGCTAACAGATAACGAAGCAGTGTCGTTATCTATTGGCAAATGTTTAGCTGGCCCCACCACGTCCAGAGTTGATGAATTTTTATTCTCTTTTTTTTGGTCATCATAATTACAAGGCTACTGCACCTCTATAATGCTATCATTGACAACTTGAAACAAAAAAAAATCCTCCATACAACCTTTAAAGCCTAAAAAATACTATTATTTTTTTAGATTCACCAACTTTTTTTTCGTGAAGTTATAACACGATTCTGGCCATTAAAGCCACTTATTTTGACTTTCTTGACGTGAAGTCTAACACAATTCTTAAATATTCATCAATTGCTAATTTATTTATAGTTCCTTTAAAAAAAAAACACTCAATTAGATATCGCAAGAGTCCCAATAAGTACATCACATTTTTTGACATTAATTTAATAGACAAAAATTCTGACCTTTTTTGTAGCGCGCTCTTTTGCAATGTCTTTTTTTGGGATTCTTGCGGAGTGACGTCTTGGACCTGCCTCCTCCAGAAGTCTTCATCGGAATCACGTCGCGGGTCACCAAATTGTCAGCTTCTTCTGGAGGGGCCTGGAAAGAGCCTTAAAAGAGAGTCCAGAAGGATTAAAGGTGTTCACAAACATGTCTCTTTATTAGGCTCACACAGGTACAGGTCTCTTGATTCAAGTTGATTCACACAGCATCGCTCCACGTCACCTCTCCTAGTACAACAGAGCTGGCAGCTTTATACTGACCATCTCTTCAAAATATTGACAGACTATAACAGGTATTTACAGGAAATTTACAGTAATGTTGACCCAGACAGTGTAATCACAGATTGTCATATGTTAAAGAGTTCAGACACTCCCCCTTTATGTCTCGTATACATCACAAAGTCCATCATAACATGTCCCAAACTCATTGACATTTTAAAGTTCAGACATTGACTTCTCTTTATGACACATGTACAAGAACATTACACCCCTTCCATATTGCATGGTGAATTAACATGAATGAAACACTAAAAATACAGAAAATAATTCCCACAAGTTGCTTGTTGTTCTTTGTTCTTTCTTGACAGCCACATGTTTTGACCCACTTGCAGAAGTGTCAGTGGTCTGGCCTTGTGGCTGTGATTGTAGTAACATTGTCAGTTGGTTTTGTACTGTCTCTGTTTGGTTCTGCCCATCAGGAGTTGTGTAAGATACTAAGAGATGTAGCCTTTGTTTTCTCACCTCCTCCTTTCCACAGTCCTTTGACAGTGGCTACTGCCCGCTCGGCTTCTCCATTTACCTGCAGGTACTTTGGGCTGCTGGTGGTACGAATGAACCTGTACTCTGCAGCAGTTTGATATTTATATTTATCTTTACTATTCTGGCAGTTCACTGCACCACACTCTGTCTGCTCCACACCACCTGATAGACACACCACACCTCTTGTTTAGAGCTCCACGCCCTACACTTGTTCTAGCCCTAAGATTGTGTGCAAGGTAGGGCCCAGAAATACTTCGGAAAGAAAGGTGAACGCTTAAAACAAGTGTCTTTTCTTGAGCGACCATTTCAGAAACGACTACAAAATGTGTGAAATTGTCGATGTAAATAAGGTCAACAGTTCAGAGGGTGATTATTATGGTTATGTTTTCTGAAAATTACATCATTTTATTTTGTCGGTAAATACAAACCTTTTGTAATATTGGTGGCAGTCCGCTCGCCTCCAGTGGTCAAGTTGAATATTGCGTGTGGTTCCGGTAATTAATCTTCATGTATAGGCTTATGTTGCTCCCTTTTATGTCACTATGCAAACACTTTTACATGACACAAAGAGCTACGAAGACACATGTTGGCTGATTCACTTACTTTTTATAATGTTTTTCGAATCAGAACTCTACAACTTACGTAGTTGCTTGGTTCCATCTATTGGTAGAAAACTGAAAACTGTATAAAACGTTTAGGTTCATACGTAACATCACCTCCCCACTAAGATTTGTTGTCAATAAACAAAAGCATATTTTCTTTAACACAACTCAAGAGATAATTTCCCTGTTATACGTCATAAGAGGTAAATTTCTTCTTTCTTTTCTTTGAATAAACATTAAATAAAAATAGGAGAGTTATGTTACTCTTGATATCACTTCTAAGATTCAGAAGTAGGCAGAATTTGGGTGTACTGTTTGGTCTTACCGTGAGTCTGGCTTTAATACCTTTCACTGAGCCTAACTTATATGAGAAAACAGCGGAGTGTTTCTTCAACACCATCTCTAGATTGTCAATTCAGATCCCAATTCAGTTTAATGACTCCCCAGCCACTACCAAACAATGGTGGAGCATCCACGAACAAGGGCAAACAGCACATTGCTTGTTTAATTCTACTTGTATGTGATACCCCTGTATCCAATTCCATCTCCATTTTCTTTCCATTGACTAAAGGTATTATTGATATACGTGAATATTTCCATTTTTGAAACAAGGAATAAAGTCCCAAATTGCTATCAGCATCTGATTTAATTTCTTCACTTTCACTTTCCTGTGCCTCAACATGATGAATTTTCTTCTTTTTATATTTCACTCTGGTTTAATGACCTTCCTGTTCAGACCTTCCATCCTTCTGTTTGTGTTCTCTGTCTTGGCTGCTTTTGGCTTTGCTCTTGGACTTTCCTCCCACACTGATGACAATCTCTTTTTTCCATTTTTCCACAACGGCGACATTTATCACTGCGAAAATACATCCTTAACTCTACATTGCATGCTGCTGTCTCTGACAACACAGCATGGGCTGCTGCTTTCTGGAACATGAGATCTTTCTCAGTCAAAAGGTGCTTCTGAACAGTTTTGCTCTTTAATCCACATACAAATCTGTCTCTTAGAGCGTCTTCCAAGTAACCACTGAACTCACAGTGTTCCGACAGTCTCTTAAGCACCGCAACGTACGGTGCTACTGTTTTTCCTTCCCTTTGATTTCGCTTGTGGAAGCAGAAACTTTCAAAAGTTTTGGAGCTAAATGGGCTTGCAACACAGTCACAGTCTTGCTATAGGTCACTGTACCAGGCTTCATGGGAGCTACCAGACTGCAGTGTAGTTCTTACGTTTTAGGTCCCATCACACTAAACAACACTGACACTTTCTTTGCAGCCGGAATGTCATTCGCCAAAATGTAATGTTCAAAACGTTCATATACATAGTTGTGGTCAGTAATTTTGTACACATGAAATAGCATGAAATTTGGTGAGGTGGTACCTTTTTGAGGATTTTTCAACTCTGCTCAGCCACCACATCAGACCGTCAGTACCCTGTGTTCATCAAATTGTCATGTTTAAATCATTAAGCACATAAAATGTGCAGTTTTTGGAAATCCGGGAAAATGTTTTGTTCATTAATTTTATTTATTTTTTTACTTTTTAGGATTATTCTTTTCAGACAATTCTGTGCTACATCTTGGTCTAAATTTGAGATATATATGAAAGGACAAATTTTTGTGTTGGCAAAAAAATACATTTTGATATTTTTCCTATCTGATAAATGCAAAGCAGATCATTTTGTGCTGTTTTCTTGCAGCCTGGTAATGGTCAATAATTGGCACCAACATTAGTTTTTGTGCATTGGTAGATTTTGTGTAATGGTAAAATACTCACATTTGCGCAGAAGATGTGCACTGAAATGGACATTCATAAAAAGAATTGGATTGATTGTGTAACCTGTACCAAACGAACTAGTAAGATATGAATGATACGTGTACCCAGGAATCTAGGTTCTAAAGGAGGAAAGAAGGTGTAATAAATTTACACTGTAGGTTGAAATGAGAAAAGTGTGTAAAATTTATTGAACAGAATCAATATTCTTCCCCAAATATTACCAGCTTACCCCTACATAAATCAGTCCTTTTGTCCAACAATTTGTCCTTTCAAAAATAAAAAGTTCAGAGCTCTGAAAAAAAACTATTTTGTCTCATCTACCCGGGTAGTATGATTTTTTGTTTCTTTCTTTCGTTGGTGCACAAGATCTTAGCTTAATTCAACTGTACTGCAATGAAGGCCAGGTCCACCAAGAAGAGACGTCAAGGCGTCCAGCAGGTCCACAGGTCCTGGATCCAGTGACTCCAGCCTCACAGCGAACAGTCCCAGGTCAATTCGGGTCAACAACAAAAAAACAACCTGCACAAGCAGGGCAACATTAATAAAATTTTCGCAAAGCACAAATTCAGATCTGGTTTAAATAATTTCAAACTACTTTTAACTGGACTACAGTAGCTTGTAGGTTTTTTTACACAATGCGCAGTATTCAACACGTGGCACTAACAGTGCACATGGTAGTGTAACAACCCTTCAAATCTGTATATAAGTTCTGATTTGTACATAGTTATACATTTCTCCAGTTGGTCTTTTATACGTTCTCTGAATCATGTAAATAATAAGTGGTCATTGCATCATGTAGTTAAGTCAAGGTAGAAAACAAAATAAAGCTAGCACATCACCTTAGCACACTCACCGGAGAACAAGAACAAACAAAACCTGGATAAAACTTCCTCTCCAGAACACTTTACAATTTGACGTATCTCTAAGAACCAAGAACAAGTTGTTATTTGACAATTTAAGTAATATTTTACTACATTTTTGCACAATAGAGCTTACATGCGCTGTCCAGCTTCTTCACAAGATGGTGTGCATTTGCAACAAAACCTACAGCACCGTCTACTGGGCGCATATGACACTGCATAGTTAAATGAAATTTAAAGGAACACATTTCCAATTCAACAAGTAAAACTTGGGTGGGTTACAATTGCATTTATATAGTGCCTTTCAAAATATCCAAAGCGCTTCACAGTTCATTATTCAGTCACTCCACACTCAGTGGTGGTAAGCTACTACTGTAGCCACAGCTGCCCTGAGGCAGACTGACAGAAGCAAGGCTGCCAATCTGCACCATCGGCCCCTCCAACCACCACCACTCACGCTCACACCACTTTCATACTAGGCATTCACAGACGTGGGTGAAGTGTCTTGCCTAAGGACACAACTTTTTATCTTTTTTTTTTTTTTTTGCCACTGGCGCCCCACTGTGGCACCTGGAATTCCTTGCAGTGTCCCATCCAAGTACTACCCAGGCCCAGCCTGCTTAGCTTCTGAGATCTGACGGGATCAGGCTTTCCCCGTTATTGTTCATCATTATATTCAACTTTCTTTGTACTCGTTCTTTTCAGCTACTTCTGTTCTAATATAAATATACCCCTTTAAATGTCATTTTGGTTTTGAATCGACCCTGATTTTACTTCAAAATTAGATAAAAGGAAAGGAAAAAACCCGATAAAAACTGCCTGCCTACCAGTCAGGGCTCAGTCTATGGAATCATAATAGGTAACTTTAAAAACATCCATTCTGAATTGGTCTTTTAAATTGCTGTAAATAACTTGTATTTTGTCCATTCATTTCTGTCCACCTGGTGGCGATAAAGCACGAGCCTGCAAACTTGATATTACAGAAGTAGAGGAGGCAGAGAGCCCAGCGGATGTGGTGGAGACAACAATTTTAGCAGCGTGTAAATCGTGAGTTGAGATCTTTGTTATCTCTGAAGACTCAGATTATATTAGGCTGTAGGCCTATTTATGTACAAGCTCTTCATTTTGTAAGAACCAACCCTATTTTACTTTTAATTAGGCTACTAGTAGGCCTACTATCCACAGTTGTCAATATAGTATAGGCTGTACCCACATTTCTACAGCTATGGCAGTAGGCCTTCACTAAACTGCAAGATTACGATGTATGAGCAGAATTACTGAGCATTTTTGATTGTTGGGTATATAAACAGACAAAACGTCTTGCATGTGTCACAGGTGAACAGGGGAAATGAACGCGGCAAGGCCGGTGCCTGTGATGCGTCTGCCCAAAGGACCAGACCCTCACGGTCGCGGCTTTAACCCTCAGTCCCCACGCTTCATTGCCCTTTGCCGGACATCCATCGCCTCTTCTCTGGCCTCGGATGTTGCCCCAGAGGAGCTGCAAAGGGAGCAGCTCATGCGCTCTGAACTGCGGGAGCGCTTCCTGCGGTGTCTTCTGTCTATGTCCAACAGGGACGTGCGCTTCAATATGTACGAAAATGTGAAGGTGAAAGCGACGTTTGGAGCGTCGGACATCGATGTGCTGAACTTTCAGGTTTCAGACCTGCACACCCCTATTGGAATTCAAAAAGAGGCGCTGATCCGGACTCAAGATGTTGTTTCTCTCGTTTTTGACTTGTGAGCTCACTTTTGGGATATTATAAATATTTCGCTTTGTCTTTTTAGATATTCTAACTCGGTACTGATACTACTACTGATAATACTTTTACATATGTTTTTCCACGTTGTAAACATGTTTCACTGACACTTTTTCTACACTAGATGGAGACAAAAGATTGTTATTAAAAGACAAGGACCCTTATCTGTCAAATTTGATTGACGTTTTCAATTTATTTGAGCAGTATTTGACTCTCATCTTTCACATATATTCTAATCCACTGTTTACAGAAATCTTACTGAGAATAGTAAGTGTTAATACCGAGCCCAATTCGACATTTCAACGACTGTTGGTTATTTTATCAATCCCATGTGCATCTTAAATTAAATAGTTTACATAGTCTTGTCAGATCTCAGAAGCTGAGAAAGGCCATGGCTGAATAGTACTTGCTTACCGCCACCAAGTGTGGAGTGAACGACTAATGCACTCACTCCCATGTGTGGTACTCAGCAGTTCCGAAAGTAAAATTTCTATTAGTTTTTCCCCATAGACTTTTCAAAAATTTCAAATATTAAGAGTTCAAAAACATCATGGAGGGTATCGGCTACCTGGTAACTAATATCCATAACACAGATGTTTTGAGTCCAAAAAGCACATAAACCTTAGATTTTTCTAGACATTTTTGAAACACAGAAACAGATTTTAAATAAAATTATTAGGTAATGTGATCATTAGTTATGAAGTTGCTGATTAGTTCAGAGCAAGTTTTCAAACTTTTAATATGCATTGTTTTTGGAAAGTCTATGGGAAAAATTAATGAGAAATTTACTTGTGGAACCGGAGTCACTGTTGAGCTCATTTAGACAGTTTTACACAGTCATTTCAAAGACTTTATTGTACAGTTTATGGTTGAGCTCCATACATGTGCGTGTAGTCAGGCTATTCGACGGGGGTGATGAAGAGGTCTGTTTTCCCAGCCCCAGCATCTTATGGGCCCAAACTTGGAATCTCAACCTATTAACTAATATTAGAGGAGTGGCCTGTGTGAGTCTTTTTGCACCAGGCCCCCAAATTCCTGGTGACGGTCTTACGTGTAGTGTCTTACTCAAGGAAAATGACCTTGTGCATTGCCCAACTACGACACCAGGTATTCCTAATGGTTCCATTACTAATCAGGCCCTTTGCTTTTGAGATTAGAAGAGATTACATTGTTAAGGTGGTATGATCAGTAGGAACCTAAGACCAAAAAGTGTTTCAACTTTCAAGTAACATTCAAGGATTTTAAAGGTGCACTATGTACGTTTTCTGGTGGACAGCCATTTTATTTTCTCCCTACCCTTGGACACAGTGTACTATTTTAACAATTTTAAGCATTAATTATAAAGAAAGTGAAATTTGTTTCTTAGAAAAAGGAGGCAATCTGTATGTAATCTTCCTAAAAGGTGTATTTTCCAAGTTCCCAATAACTCATTTTATTTGAGTGCCATTACGCGGCTGTACCGTGTCTGCTTCTTTGTGTACCCGAATAATCTGTCCACTCAGTGAGACAGTCATCTCAGAGGCGGTGACTCACCCCCCCCACACACACACACACACACACCTCTCTCTGTGGCCCTCCCTAATCCAAAATATGACTTAAACCTCACATGACGTCATTGAGCTGTGATTGAATCAGGAAGCCCTCAAGGACAACCAATGTTAATTTCATATACACAGCAGCACACAGTTGTGAGCAGCAGCCTTGAACTCCATAAGTTCTTGCTGTCACCTCACAGATGTCTGCTTCATCCACCGAACGCCATCAAAATAATAAAGGTTTGCAGATATATTGACTTTAATACTATAGAGTAACCACCTCTGTCTCTCTCTTATTTTTTGTGTGTTTTTCGTCTGCTTGCTCTTATCTGACTTCATTAAAAATGTCTCCCTTAGATGCAGAAATACAGTATTTGCAGCAGTTAGTGAGTGTTGGTATGCTGATGGGTCCAGAAATTGAGCCTTTTAAAAAGCCGCCTGCCAACAGGAAACACATTCCTCTTCTTCCTGTTTGTGGTGCACTCTCATTTCCTGGCAAGTGTCTGATAAGTTCCATAATGACTAAAATAACACACATATAACATCAGTTTTAAGGGTCAAGATTAATAAAGTGGTCTTAATATTTACCATCAAATCCCTTTTTTAAAAGTACCGTATGTAACTTTCTGGAGGTTAGTCATCACCTGCATGACTCCAGACAAAAAAACAAGTTTGTACATTCTTCATGGAGATAGATACATTTTATGCCATACTGTAGAATGTTATAGCCAAAGAGTGGATATGCAAGTCTATTCATAGTAAGGATGTAAGTTCTTCAGTGCAATGAAAACAATCAAAATGAAAAAACAACCTGCTTTGATTTTAGTCAAAAAAGTTACATACTTTGACGTTAAAGGTACACATACGTTTTCTTGCTATTGCTTTATCTGTACCACAGTATAACACAGTTCTGCAATGTTATCAATCTTTCATTTATTCAGTCAATGCTTTTTTGGTGGATCATTACAGGCAAAACAACAACATTTCCATGGAGAAAATAAGGTTTTGGGGCTTTAAAAACTTGCTCCTTTTAATGCACAGAATAATAAGCAGTAAATGTATATAAGTCATACTGTATTATCCATAAAACATCAAAGAAGATCAAAGTTTTCGTGTGGCTGCAACCTGTGACTGACCCCTGGTGGTCAACACTGCTATGCTTATACGAAATTACATTACAGGTTTCTTTATGGGTATTGTACTGTACTGTAAATACAAAGGTGGTACAGCAAAAACAAAACATTTCTAATTACTACAAATACATTTTTTAGAATTTAGTAGCATAGCATTACTGGGGAATGAAATGAAATAAAAAAAAAAAATCCCTGTAAAAGTGCAAATACATTTACAAGAACTTTTATACATGGCTATTATCATAGTATAGAGCACCAAAATATGACCTCTATATAGAAGGAGCTGATACAAACATTAACATAAGATTAGTTATCTTCATTATCTGTTATATCGATGTGCTGACCGCATGGTGGTCCACTCCCCTCCCACAGGAGTAAACACAGGAAGATGCTATTTGCTGTCTGTGATGCTCAGGACTCTTAATATAAGCACATGATAAAGGTCTGTGAGAAAGCTCTGTTAATCTGATGCTCTCACTTTGAAACTTACAGATGTGTATTTAATATGAAGGGTTGACATGTGAAAAGTGATATTACTAATACTAATATTATTTAAAGGTCCACTAAGTAAGTTTTTTTGTGAGCGTGTTTACATAGAGATGACATTGCTTTGCCTAGAATGTTACACAATATGGCATTTATCTATCTGTATTTATTCAGTTACAGCTTTCTCACTGATACAAAAAATAATAATAAATCATCATCATCATCATCATCACCAGCTTCTGCTTGTTTGACATCTCCATAAGATGGCAGACACTCAATCAGAAAAGTTACATAGGGCACCTTTAATAAAGCTGCGCAAACTATCTAAAAATAAATAAAATAAAAAGGTTGATTTCTACAGTCAGAAGAGAGGAGTAATTGTTTCTGCCACTGCAACAGTACCTCTAGTTTAAGTAGTATTTTAACTTCAGGGCCAGTAAGTGCATATTGTACTACTACCCCATCCATGCTATGCTCTAGTGACCAAGCTAAACATTCATTTTTTGTGGTTCAAATTTGTTGCCAACCTTTGAGTTCTAACCCTTAATGTGAGCAGATTTGTCATAGAAAACGGTTACAAAAAGTAATTGTGTTATGTGTTACTGCTGCATGCATTAGGAGTTTCCCATTAGGATGAAAGACCCTGCATTCCTGTATTTAGTGTTCCTCACTTTAGCTCACCTGTTTGCTCTCTCTTGTCTAACTGGTGCTGACTCATTTCACCTTTCAGTTTGCCTACATCTAAACAGGCTTTTAGTGGGCCCAGCTAATTGGTTATAATTCCACTTGGACACACACAGCCCTCGCTCTTGCTTACTTCTATCCCTTTTATTCCTTTCCTCAGGAGACATGATTTACTTGTGTCACGGACAAGGACATCTGCCTATTAGCAAGTGCACCACTGACGTAGGCGTACCCCTCCCTCCATATCTGTCGTCTTGTGCCGATCCTCCTCCTTTTGCCTTACCCAAATTGGGGTCGCCAACCTCTTCCGTGCAGCCTGGTGAATCATCAATATGAGACCACTTCCGTCCTCCATCCCAAATTATCAGGGTAACCCGACATTGTCTGCTCTCTACTGTCACATCAGTCAGGAGGCACAGTCAGAGGGGGAATATGAATGAGGGACGAGATGTTTTTGTGAATGATTGTGATGATACCATAGCATCTTCCTTGCTTCATCAAACTGTAATTGTATAATTATAATGTAGTCTCAATATCACAGCAAAAGATAGCACTAGGCTTCTTGATTTCTTGTTCAGATCAATTAAATTTTTTGTTGCCAATCTTTCACATTTATCAAAAAACATGTGGCATTGCGTGCTTTACTTTACTCTTTAAGGTTCCTTACCATAACAATTACATGTATTTTGTACGTGCTTCCACTCTTGACATCTGTACAATTCACACATTTATTATGAAAAATCATAAGCCATTTATAGACATGCCAACCACTGATTTTTACATCCTAATACAAAGGCATTTTGACATTCTTGCAATAAACTACTCCCTCGATCATATAACAACAGTTTGATTGAACATCTGTAGATAATGGTCCCTAGATGGTGCCCATTAGTACGAATGATTTATCTACACTGAAATTTGTACACAGTCAAATTAAAATCAGGATGTTTCATTGTATTAATGTACTTGCAAGTCAAAAAACATAGTGTCCTTCAAGTCCAATGTGAATGCAATTATATGTATTTACAATAGTACTTTTTTGTAAGTAAGTGAATTTAAAGTTATTTATGAATTTCTGCAGTTGTTTTTAACACAGTCTTAGTTTTTCCAGTGTTTATATCTGCTCAGTGCTGTGTGCATACTCAGTATACATTGGGTGCGTGCATGCTCGCAGAGGCAAAAGGTCAGAGCTCCCTCAGTCTAACTGTGAGTCGACTTGGTTATTTGCTGATACTATCAGTGGGCAGGAATCTGAGTAAACACTAACACTCGATAAGCAAAGTAGGCTACATCTTCATTCTTTAGACATTTATTTTTCTAAATCCACCTTCATCTCTGTGCATCTTCTTCTAAAAAGCAGTTTTCAGCTGTTACTTAACAAACAACATTATAGCCTTGTGAATCCCACAAAACCACTATTCTTTATTTAAATTTTCAGAATACCTAAAACTTGAATAGGCCTTTCCTGTTGTAAAACTGCCAGATCTTTGTCCTTAAACCCGTTCCTCTTGCTCAACGTATCAACGGACACAGCTGTCGACACCAGATAGACAGACACATCCTCTGAAGATACTGTAGCAAAGCAAGGAGATGATTCACTCGATTATTCTATCCAAGATTATCTTGTTTTTATACACTACACGGGCAGCTAAAATTACCCCTTATAGTCCAACAAACAACCCACTCTCTGCCTCTCCACCCACCATCTAGTCACCATTTACTCTCATACATCATGTGGGTGAAGTGTCGTGCCTAAGGACACAATTACAGTATGCATTGCCAGACTGCCACCCTTCATCTCAGTCATCGGTGTCATCATCTGTGCTCCCCAGTGGTGTACTGGTGCAAGGTACTGCATATGAGAGGATGTTGGGTCATCTGGTGAATCAAAACACCAAATTATGACATCAATAAAATGGACACAATGTTAAATGATTTTGTAATTAAGAATAAATCAGCATTAGATTTGTTATCAGTAAAATATATATTTATTTTGAAAATGTTTATGTTCAAATGTTTAATGCTGTATATGGAAGCACAGATAGGTCAAGTTTATTAACTTGAAAATTTAAATCTTACATACAGTTCCTTTTGAGTAAATATTTAGTTGTTCAATGGCTCATTCACAAAAAACTGTCAGTAGCTAGATTTTTATAGTATCTTTGGCCACTGTAATACTGAATGCATCAGTGTAGCAGTGTAGTATCAGAGCATGTCTCAATGAAAGACAGATCCATCCCTGTTTAAATGTCCTTCACAAAGATAATGCATGCACACACAGTGTGTGCTGTGTGTGCGTTGTATTGTGAAAGGCCAATACAACGCACACACAGCACACACTGACCTTGACTTTAGCATCTGCAAATACAGTATTGCTAAAATGAGCACTGAGGAGGCCAAGACATTTCCTGTTAAGCTGCCAGTCTTTTTTGTGTAAAAGTGTGTAAAAAATAATGAATGTATAAAAACTGCATGGGTTTTGTAAGGTTGCAGTTTCATACCATGGTCGTACATGTTAGTGCCAGAACTCATCAGTGACTTAGGAGTAAAGAATCTTATCATTGCAAAAACTTCATTTTGAATTCTCTGCCAATGACTGCAAAATGTCTGTCCCTGTTTGGGTGTCTGTAAAAGGGATGTATATGTCTGACTTCCTATGTGTCCATGTACAGGATATCTGCTCACCCCAGCTCTTGTTCGCATAGTGTTCACAATTTATGTATTAAGATAAAACTTGATTCATTGTCAGAAAAAACATACATGTCGTCCAGATTTCTATAGCAGTAGGACTATATTATTCTATAGTTTTGTCACATCCCTATCATCAATATCTAATAAAGACTTATTCATCATAACAAATAAATTTCCTCTCTGTGTTATGTGCCTAAGCATCAATCTCATCTTATTTTATTTGGTCCCTGATAGTTCACTCAGTTGTGTATACTTAATGAGGACAATCTAATTTAGATTAAATACAGTTATTAATCTGCATTATGCACTTGCTTACTGTGCAACTGAATATTAATCAAATCCATATGCTGTGGTCTCTTAATCAATAAGATGTGAACCTCTGCAGTGTTGGGAATCATGTAATTGATTAATAAAATGTGATACTATTAAATGGCTCCTGTTTTTAAACTTTAAATGGTATTTGCGGAGAAAAGAAGAAAAATGATCTGCCTATGCCAATACAGAAGCAGAAGTGTTTAATGGCCTGTAGGTGGGATGTAGAAAAACGGCCTTGTTTGAATGGTAGGGAGGTATCACTTTATGGCTCTCTCCACCCCCGTCGGAAGTCAGCGGGACAGACAGCCGAAGGATTTTCCAGAGGATGGGAAAGCTGGAGGTTGGAATTAAAGCTCATTTGAGCTGAAAGCTGTGACTGCGCTTGTCTATACATTTAGCAAAAGTGGTGTTTAAAAACTGTACTATAATAATTAAAATATAATTATAATTTCATTGTTATAATGATATTTATTATATTGATAAAATGTTTACATATTTATTTTTTTCATAAGTACTATATACATTGTATTTGAAAACAGTATTAGGGGCACATCCAATTTTACCAAAAGAGGCAGCAGGGTTTGCACAGTAGAATGAGGAGAAAATCCCAATTTGGCCAAAATGGACAATTATGGCATGTGGCTGATATGTATCACAATCATGAGTCACGTTTCTTCTTCACTGCACTGCCACACGGTCCACTGAGACTCTACCTGCCAAACAGAACAAATGACTGTCGGATGCATCCATTCACAGAGATGCCCGGGACGATCAGTGACTGGGGATGAATGGAGTCTGCGAGAGTGGCTTTCTGAGCACGTAAGTGGACGGGACAGACAAGCGCAGGGGACAGAGAGGAGTGATTCTCCAGATGAGTCCTAATATGTGAGACGGTGCATCCTAAAGAGACGTTTTCTCATGGGCCCACACCATGAATACAAATTCCTTTGAGCTGGAAGGACAAACGCACCTTGCTTAAAACCATAGTACATTTTTTTCTAGTTCCATCCAATCACATATCACAAAATTGGTGACTTCATGGAAGAGCTTATGAGTCATCCATTCATAGCTTTCCCTTGTAAGTGATTCAGTATTTCTTTTATTGTGGCATTGTCTGGCCGACGCAATGTCTGCATAAACATAAATCAAACTGAAAATGATGGTTTAAAAGAAGTTAAAAATGATAATTCAGAAGACATTGGACAAGTTCTGGAATTTATAAGTCATTAGACATAATTTAATCTGCATTTTTATTTCATATGCTAAATATAAAATCTTTAAGAGTCTATTTATTTTTTAGGAATGCCATCAGAGAGGTGTTTGGGTTATATTTATGTATGTTCATGTCAGGGTATTGTAAAGTCATGTAATATAGCTAACAGTACCCCAATGCTTTTGGATCGATTTTTGGTGACATCACTTCTTGGGAAACTTTACGTGAACAGGAAAAGTCAATTTTACTGAAGCCAATTTGACAACCTAGACAAAAAAAAAAAAAAAAAACATGTGTCTGCCTGCATATGGGAGAGAGAATGGGGTGAGAGAGGAAAGTGGGAGGAGATACAAAAGGGAGAACAGAGCAGAGAGGACACCACAGACATAGTAGGAGACCTGGAGTTAGATGCAGCTGGTGATGCAGACAGTGCCAGAGTAGTTGAAGCTGGAGGGCGATAGGTGCAAAGCCAGGGAGAGGGAGGTGCCTGAAGAGAGGTCAACCAGGCAGGAGGAAGCTGGTCAAGAGTAGTTTGCTTATCTGGCAACACTGACAACAGCTAAACTGCAGGGACATGGAGAAAGCAGTACTAAGTGTAGCTCTTATAACCAGGAGCCACAGAAAAGGCAGATATTGTCTTCCCTGAGTGAGCAAGGAGAGATAACAAGAAGAATCAAAGACCACGTCAAAAGTCTACTTTGCTCTGTCCGGAAGAGTAGGAGTGAGAGACGAGGGATCTTAACACTGGATCTCAAGGATAAACCATGGACTCTGCATACATCTCAACACACCTGGACGTGAGTAGTACATCTTTGTCACACGCACACACAAAATACACACACATTCATATACCTCTCTGTCTGTCAAACCACAGGCCACAGAAGCAGTGCTGCTCAAGCTATTAGTCACTCTGGGGAGAAACGCACACACACAAACACACTCACACACACATGCACACTGCTGGCACACTGTTGCTCAATCAAAAATCCTGTCCGGTAAGCAACTTGTCCAGAAATAATGCGTCTGTTATGAGTTCAAAGAGCACAACGTAAGTCAGCGCACAGCTCTAGTCCCCCTCTGAATTGGCTCTCAGTGTTAATGCTGCTCTAATGTACAAACCAGAGGCATGTTTTTGTTCTGTATTTCACATTGATTTAGTGGCCAGCACTGCCTTTGCAAGTGTCATGATTTCCACTTACGTTTCTTTAGTGTTGCATCTTGATGTATTTGTAACACCCTCACCACCATAGTGTATGTTAGTTATTACCAATATTATTAAACTGCCATAGTTTACTTTCCACAGGTACATACAGTTTGCATGTCAGCAAATGTATTTCGTCTGGGTTATTAGCTGGTTAATTGGTCCATATGGAATAAATTAGACTGCTCTTATAATAGTCTCCAATAAAACCATACAGTGCCTATACCTGGAATATAATGATTTCATCTGTCACCCCTGAGTGAGCACAACTATTATGCATTGATTCAAAGCCATAGGTTATTGGGAATAAAGTGCAGTAACCCCACAGTTAATTATAACAACTGTGGTGTTGCATGCTGGGAAAAAGTTTGTAATGCTAGCAAATGTGCAGCTGCAGTCTACTGTACTGTACTGTATATCATATAGGAGGCCGGCTGACATGACATATTATTTGCTCAATGGGAGAGAACGTGAACCCTGTGGCATTGAGGAGGAACACATCGCATTCGGAGAGCTTTTTTAAGTTAAACATCAGGGAGGAGAGAAAGAAATAGGCGAGAATGAGAGAAGGAATTTGGGAAAAGAAACACGGGAAGAACAACAGGAAGGGAAAGTGGAGGGACCAGGCGTAACATGAAGACAGCAGCAGTGGATAAATCAGCCCACTGCGGTGACATTCCGGACCCTCTGGCCCGGCCACACTGCTCCACACTCTTCCGCAAAAACACCATTCATTTACAGGAGGAAAAATCACTTTAACATTCAGATACAGCATCCAACATTTTAACAACAAAGGAAAGATACTGATAGTTACAAAGGAGTCATTAGCAAACAAGATATGAAATTTGTGAATTAAAAAAAGGAAACAAAACAAAGTGTAAGGGCAGCACAGTTCAAGGAATGTTAGGAGGAAGTAGGAAAGGGGAAATGGGGTTTGAAATAGATAAAAAGCTGGATCCGGGGGCAAACGTGACAAAAGCAGAGGTGACACACGGACATTTGAGGTCAGAGGTTTTAATTAGTGAAGACGGCCGATGCTGCACCACTGTCTTCTCACACAGGTCAGGTCAAAACTAATATGTCTAATAGGCACGAAAAGCCCCCCTGCCTTTGCCTACTGTACTTCTACAGTTATGATTAATCTAGGGATTTAACCGCAGTACAGTCTAGCTCAAACAGTCACAGGAAAAACACATGGAGCCATAATAAAAGTGTCAAGCTTTTGGAAAACTGAATTAGTGTTTCTTAAGGTGGGTGTTACCTTCAGCCACAACATATAAAGATATAAAGAGTTAAAGCTAGTTACATCTACTGTTTTCTAATGGGCAACCATGTGTGCACAGCATATAGTTCATTAAAATAGATATAAATTCACAAAAGGAGGGTCAAAGGTGACTCGAAAAGGTAGGATGACCTGGATAGGAGCTTAAAGGAAGAGTAATCATTAATAAATCATGACTAAACTCATAAAAAATACATGCAAACCATGAGAAACCAAAAAGTGGTCTCTTGTTTATTAATCCACACAACCATATGACTAGTACTATGCAACTGTCATACATTTCATTATTAGTGGTTTTTAACTAACCATAGAGCATGTGTGCAGTCTTAAGGTTATTTCAAATTTCAAATTAATACTATATAAAGCCATCCATGAAACACTTTTAATGTGACAGTTTCTAGAATGTGTCTACATAAACATTTAGACATACACTCAGTTAGAGCTCTCGCCAACCATAACACAGACCTCCAGTGAGAACAGCTGTAAGTATGTCAAAGACAAGGAGGGCCTCTGTCATTGTGATAGTTGGAGGCGGGACACACCCAGGGCCTGTTTGTGTAAACCTTTGAACCTGGCAGGTGGTTTTGTAGGTAAGGACAGTACAGCAGACACAGACCATGCTGCTGCTGTCCTTAATGTGCTTTACAAGGCTGTCCTGAGAGGGAGAGGCTGTCCATGAATGGTCTTAATCTGTAATAGTCCTCTTGTGGAGTGGCCTCAGGTGAAATGGCCCTGGGTGTGGCTCTTGGTTTAATGGACACCCAGCAGTAATCCCACGCTTGTTTGCCCTTTGAACGCCTGGCCTGTCTATGCAATGGCACATGCACATAAAAATACACAAGCCTTCCCACCCATGACCTCTTTTTCACCTGTTCTCTGGCAACAGAGAAGATTAGCAGTCATTTAGTGTGATTATGTGTGTGCATGATCATAAAAAGGTGTTATCAGGCAACATTGATGCTAATCGATTCCTTCACAGAAAGAGATAACAAGGAGTGAAGACAAGATATATAGCAGCTAACAATTACATATTTATTAGATATAGTGAATACTTTCAGAGCATTGATTAGAATGCAGTTACTGCTCTAATGTTGCTTAGCCCCCCCACCTCAAAGGTGAAGCCAGAGAAATAGTGAGGTAATTGTGTTAAACCTGTAATTGTCATGATTCAGCACAGAGCAGAATTCTAAGTACAGATAAGAATGTCACATGCCTTTTGTCAGCTGTGCAGTCATGGACTATTCTGACACATTCATTATGAGTTTTTAGTCAAACTTTTTTCAAGCTGTGTTTGGTATAATGTTAAAGTGCACTGCGACAAATGCATGATTTGTGATTCTGTCAGGACCCTGCAAGTCCATTACAGCATTGAAGTCCTCAGACTTTGATTGATGCAACATATCTTTCACTGCTACATTGTGATCTTCTCTCTCCACAACATGTTTATATTACAGACAGAGACTAATTTCTCAGCCTTTGCTTTTTCAAATGAAATATAGGTCCCGGGGCGAAAAACTAGTCATAAATTTGGATAAACAAAAAAGGAAACTTGTGCTGTTACTACAGCAATTCAGAACAACAACAACCTCATATGGATATAACTTGACTGTAAATTTCCTGAGCATATGCTACATGAAGGCTCAAGACTAATGAGAAACTAGTGTGTCCAGGAAGAATGAGACATCCCCGTGATATACAGGCTGAGAGCCTCTCATGAGCTATGCCTTTTGCAGATTTGGAAAGCAGTATTTCTTATTATGCGGTTATGTTAGTACATTAATTTATTACCTGTAACCTGTAATTTCCTCATTTGACACTGGTGCTTTGGTCTGTGCAGGTTCACCATGCTCCCTGCTAACCTGCTGCTCCTGATGGTCCTGCTGCTACCTCTGCCCTCGTCAGGTCGCCACAGCGGACAAGCCAGCCACATCGACCATGGCCAGTCCAGCTCAGTTCTGGAGCCCAGTGTGGTTCACACCATTCAGAGTCTGCTGCTGAGCCGTCTGGGCCTCAAGTCCAAACCTGAGCCCCATACTGGAGTTCAGGTGCCGCGCTACCTCCTCGACCTGTTCCACTACCACCAGCAGCAGTACCACCTGCTGGAAGACCCAGCCTTCAGCTTTCCCTCTCACCACATCCAACAGGCCAACACAGTTCGCAGTTTCCACCACTCAGGTATGTTTTCTACTCAAGATACACTGGAGGACCACTTGGTCATAGAGTTCACATGGTGAGATGTATTTGGCCTTTTTAACTCCATGAAATCTGTTTACTGGGACCATAAATCATTATAGCACTAAAAAGGGTACTTTGAGACCTTTAAAATAAAAACAACCATATACACAAAACAACAAAATATTATTCTTTGCCCTTTCCACAGAGCCCTTTGGTGACGCTGCTGAGGAAGACCACAAGAGAGCACACATCTCCTTTAACATCTCGTCCATCCCACACGATGAAACATTGCTGTCTGCTGAGCTCAGGCTCCTGAGAAATGACAGGGCCGCTCTCGGCCCTTGGCCCCTAAGACTGAACCTGTATCTCTCTGAAACCTTCAAAGATCCGAACCCTGTTCTAATTGAGAGTCGTTTACTCGGCCATGGTCAAGAGGAGGGTTTGTGGGAGGCATTTAGCCTGAGCTCAGAGCTCCTCCATAGAGCCCTCTCTGGACCTGGCAGAGTGGGCTTTGTGCTAGAGCTCCAATCAGAGAAGAACAGCTCACTCCATGACCAGAACATCACATCACATGTTGCTGACCAGGAAACCAGAGAGAGTCATTTAAGGGTACGCAGGTCTGTGAAGCAGGACGACTACAGCTGGACTCAGGAGAGACCTCTGTTGGTGACCTATAGCCATGACGGCCGTGGCGAGCCTTTAGTGAAACATGGTAGGAGGAATCCTAGCATACTGAAGAAGATGAGAGGGAGAAAAGGAACCAAAGAGAGGAACAGGAATAGTAGTATGGACCATTATAGAGACTGGGGAAACACCAAAAAAGCAAGTCCAAGCTGGGCTGGCAATAAAGGAGG
Source organism: Boleophthalmus pectinirostris (assembly GCF_026225935.1). NCBI lineage: Eukaryota > Metazoa > Chordata > Actinopteri > Gobiiformes > Gobiidae > Boleophthalmus > Boleophthalmus pectinirostris. The sequence continues at coordinate 17,433,417 of NW_026571541.1, forward strand.
GCTTGGTTGGGGTGATAGAAGAGTAAAAAGAAATGGTGGGCGTGCGTCCAAACTAAAGCGTCTCTCTAGAAACAGGTGCCGGCGCCATAATCTCTATGTAGATTTCAATGATGTCGGATGGCACAAGTGGATTATTGCTCCCAGTGGTTATGACGCCTTCTTCTGCCTGGGCGAGTGCCGCTTTCCGCTGGCTGACCACATGAACTCTTCCAGCCACGCCATGGTGCAGACCTTGGTGAACTCTGTTAATGGAGCAGTGCCCCGGGCCTGCTGTGTTCCCACCTCCCTCAGCCCCATCGCCCTTCTTTACCTGGACTCCCAAGACCGTGTGGTACTGAAGAACTACCAGGACATGGTGGTGGAGGGCTGTGGCTGCCGATAATAAGCATCATGTCTGACCATAGTGGAAAGCATAATAAGAACAGCCTATGACTGATTATGCAATCCACCGAGAATGAGATTTGAATGTAGCAGTAAGGAGAGAATATGGAAAGTGATGATCAAAAATAAAAGCTAAATTGATGGACATAAAATGGATGTTAAAACATTATCAATAAGACTAGTGCAAAAGTGCAAGAGGAAAAAAAATATCAACAGTACTGCCAAAAGATATTACTAACTTACATAGTGATGCATTAGTTTACATATTTATAACATTCATGGTCACTGAAAAGAAGCCAGGGCCTTGATATTAGATTCTCTCATATTTCTTCAAGAGCAGCCAAACTGCCAAGCCTAGCAGCACTTAAAGCTTTGCTGTATATTATGGTTTAAAGAACCTAGCAATTATCAACAGCACCAGCAATACGACAATGCCACCAGCGTGGGATCTAACACAGTGTCTTAACTGAGGGTGAACACTTTAATATAAAGACAAGAGTTCGACAAGCACCCTTACATACAAGCTATTTAAAACACAGCAATATTTGAATACTGAAGAGGTATTATGCTATTGTTTGAATGTACCACTATCTTATTATTTAAAATGTTTTTGTACATTTCTGTTGCAGTCATTAGATGGTTGTCTTGTGATTATGTATAATTTAAAAGACACATTCTGTATTTAAATATTAGCAATATGTTGTATTTAATCTTTAAAGTATTTAAGATACCTGCACTCAACAGAGTATATGGCAAACCTAGAGCTTCCAGTGATTAAGGAGGCCACACGCCTGTATAGATGCTCAGTGTATTAAGTCTGTGTAACACATAATAACCACTGCGCAGTTCAATGTACAACATGATAGCAGACAAATGTGGTGTTGTCATTAGAAGCTCAACTAACAAATAAAAGAAAAGCTCTGTGTTGTAGCTGCTGAAGTGTAAAACAGGCGTCTTTGCTAGTTGTGTGTGCATGTTCTAAGATTCAGACTTTAGTGCCTTCTAAACAGGGGCTATAAACATATTCTCTGCTGAGCTAAATCATTCTTTTGTTGTGTTGCATTTCTTTTCCAGTGGAAACGGCTTGTAAAATGTTCGACAATATACCTCTATTAAACAGAGCAAGCAGCACGACTGTCACGACTCTTTTTATCTGACCTGTTTTTCAAGTGATGATGAAGATGCTTCACAAATTATCCACCCAACAAAGAGAGAAACATTTCACAGTGCAGTCAGTATATAAAGCACAGAACCATTATGTACAGTGCAGTAACAACCCTCAAAGATACACAAAATCACAGTGAATGTTGGGACTGGTGGATGGCACCAGTCAGCATCATGATAAGGTTTACTATTTCATCTTAACTTACAGGCAATTTACCTTGCATTTTGCGACCTGGCCCCAGATAAGCGCAAGAAAATGGATGGATGATTGGATGGATTTTGCTTAATGACACAATTTTGCACAAATATCTTTAATTACAAGGTAAATATGAATTCAATATTAATCAAGGTTTGGGAGGTCAAGAAGACTCTACAGTTGAGTCTAAACAGCTCCATTGACCATCTACAACACAGAACATCTGAGGCATAGAATTTGACAAGAATCACACAAGAATGTTGGTAAATACAAAGAAAACATAAAGTGTTTGTCAGTGGAAACAGTGCATGCTGAATATAAAACTGATTATAATCAATATAATAAGTTTAACCTACTTAGTTTTAGTTTATATTCAAATGTTTTGGAAGAAAATCAATCATCAAGGCAAGGTCGCATCCTGTGGCACACCAAAACTTGTGTCTGTGGTCCAAGCTCTCCACTTCAAACATCAAAACCAGTTTTCAATCACAGAAATCCCTTAAGTGCACTAAACCACTGTTATATGTGTATATAGGGTGTCACGCAGTAAAATAATAGTGCCCCAAATCATTACAACAGATGTCAAAGTATTCTCCTCCTGAGCCTTGTTGCTGCTGAGTTGGTGGTTTCATTCTGAAACATAAAGCAGATAGCACGGGTTTGGAGCTTTACCTCAAAGCCTTAATAACAAACAGATCCAATGCAGAAACCAAAGAGAGGAAACCTGGAGTAGAGACCAGTGCAGAGGGGCAGGTGCACTGTGTCAAAACAACTGTGCTATCTTCCGGAAGTGTCCTAAGCCAGAAGGCACTGACTCACATGTGTATTTCATATAGCCACATATGGACCAGATGTTAAAGACTATTCTTTTAACGACCCCCTTCAACATCCACGTAACAACCATAAAATCTAATCACGTGGTAATCTCTCTTCATTTAGCTACCAATTTTGTCTACGCTCCAGTGCTCCCTGATAGCTTGAGGATGATAAACTATGTTTTGACAGGTGTCCTGCAATAGGGATGCTTTTTCACCCTTCAGTGGAATTTTCATTCATTCTCTAGTTTATACTTTTTCTCACTGTGTCTGAGTGGCATTCCATGCTGTGGACAAGGCTGAAGGAGCAGAACCACTGGTGTACCAAGAGGAAGGAGTCACTCAACATCTTTGGCTGGATGAACTCATATAGGTGATACCATGTACTGCAATGACCAAGAAGAATCCAGTCAAGGGAAAAAATACTAAATTATTTAATTTAATTAATTTCACATGGACATAGACCATTTCTCAAACAAACTCAGCCTGAATAGATTTGAATTTACTAATAATTGCTGTCAAAGTTATTAGTCTTTACAGCAGATTTGATGAATTACGCAGATGTGGTCATGGATTTGCTCACTCTGCTCCTGCAGCTAATAAAGTGAAAAGCCTCAGGTGAAAAATAATAAAAAGTGAAGTTTAAAACGAATGTAATAATGTTAAAATATTGACCAAAAACATACAAACCTATTGTCGGTGTAATTAACATTTTTCCACACTTAAAAATGATCTGGCTCAGAAAAACTGTACTTTTCTGAGCCTTTTTTTTTAATCATAAACAGCTGTTGAAAACAATGTTATTAGAGCACTGAGAGAGAGAAATATAACAAAAACATCATAAACACGGTGAATTAGAGGTTATAGATAATAAATCAACAGAATACAATTTCTATTTGTCACATTGTTTTTATAATGCCATGCTTTTATTGTGAGCAATTATTTTATCTGTAACATAAATCTGGAAAGAAAACAAGAGCCATTAGGCTGACTCCTATAATAAAGAGTAGAGCTAAGTAAATCTCATATCATTTTGTACTTTATATCTACACCTCAATTAGTCTTAATAAAGCAAGGACAAATATCTAATTCATAATGAAGAAATACTTTAAGAATGAATTGAGGCTTAGCTCCTTAATTAAGGGGTTAGGACATTAATTAGCTACTGAGCCTAAATCAGTCTCAATATACATGTTCATCATGAATAAAGTCTCTCTTTTTAATGCTGTTAAAAATTAAAAGTGTAGTTATTAAAAAGTATTACCTTTTTAAATAATATTGTTATTTTTGGCATCTTAGTCATGATATGAACCTTAAATGTTTCTATTTGACAAATATGTGGTTGTTGTACTTTTAATTTGACCTTGTTAAAGAATAGTATGAAATAGAGTGGTAATCAAGTATGTTAAAGCTGACACACTATCTCTTTAAACCTCTGCATGAACACTGAAGAGAGGTATTTGAGCATTTGCCTCTCTGCATGTGTCCGCTGTGTCCTTAATCAAAAGGCCCATCGCAGCACCGTAAACACATCCATCATTTGAATCTGTCAACTTATTGGCCAGGCATCGCTGAAGAGAGAGGATGGGACCCAATGACTGCAGCAGAGCCTGAGTAGAGATAGAAGCAGTAATCAAGTGATGAGGGGAGAGAGTGATGGTGAGAGGAGGGTGTACAGCTGCTGCACTGTTTATTCGGAGGACATCTCTCTTCTCCAGATGTTCAACAGTGTGCGGAAGCGGTGATATGGAGCAGAGGAAAGGGGAGAGAGCCGCGTAGAAGTGCTGGGGTGGCTGCCAGCTTGGACTCATCATAGCATGTTTTACGAGTTGCTCAGTCAAGGTGTGTGATCAAAAATACCAAACAAAACTCATATGCAGGCATACAGGAAGCATGTATAAGTAAGTAAATATATACTGAAAACACTAACCACTAGATAGTAGATATTGTAAGATGTTGTAATGTGTTTTTAGCTGTTACTGCTAGTGGTATTTATACTGGCAGCTTCTGTTTTGTTTTTATTTTTGGAAGGATGAGATTTGCAGTTAGAAGATCTTCGAAGGTCTAGTTCAGATATACCCCCAGACTAGAGTGGAAAAAGAAAGTGCAAAAGGGGAATGATTCTTCATCTTCTATTTAGACAGAGGATTATTGGTCTAAAAGTTGCAATAATGGCAAGCAAATTACCTATAAATGATTTAAACAATAAGAAAGTAATAACTGAGAAATTTGGCAACATTTCATAGAATTTTCTTTGTAAACTGTAAACACATGCATAGAGAAGGAGATACCGAAATAAGCTGTATTCAATCTGATTTACAAAATACTTTTGAACACAGTGAATTAAACATGGATTTTTATTTATTTTTTGATAAAATAAACCTGTACTAAAAGGTTATTGATGCCATTAATAACTCAGGGTTTAGTAAGTCCCACACTGAAACTTTGAATAAATGGTACTTGGACCAGTGTGTCGGAAGAGTGCGATCACTGGATGTATAATTGTCATGGGTGGGTTCCCAAAGAAAATACATACTCCCTACTTTCCTTTTATCTCTTCTAACAAACTGCTTTCCACAAATTTATTTTTCAAAATACTGATTTGATGCCAAAACTCTCTATTACAATAGCACATGTGTCTGAGTGGAAACAGGGTAGATATCAGGCTCATGAAGAAGTGGTCCATCAGTGAGCCGTGGTACACAGCGCTCCGGAGATACATTAATGGAAGAGGAAGAAGAGAAAAATCAGAAAGTGGAGAGGAGGGGAAGGCCTGGCATAAAGATCAGATTAGCGCTTTTAAAACATCTGTGAAGTTGTCTGTCCCAAACTACCATCTCCCCAAAGATTTAGGTCTGCTCTAACTTCTCTCTTTTAATCCTCTTTCCTTTTGTTTGGACTTTTTTCTCTATGTGCCATTGTGTTCAAAAGAAATATCATACAAATTATATACAGGCAAATGTTATTAATTTACAGGCTTTATTTGCTTACAGTGAAAATTTATGATATTTCAACTTCTCCAACTGCTATTGCCACAACAAGTCTGCTGAAAAGTAAAAAATACTGCTGGAGGCCCTTTCTGAAGCAGCACCTGCATTTTACCTGGTTTTATACATCATAAGCAGTATACAGGTCCATGCAACGTCCTTTCTTAGAAATAAAAAAATATATATGTCAGTGCTTTGACTAGACAGAGGTGAGATTTACATTTTATAGGTCTAAATCCAAAGGAGAATCAGTGGTGATGAATTTGAAGTAGCCATGCTTGTTAATGTTGTGTTCCTCCTATGGGGTGATGCAGTGTCTATTCTCCCCCAGAGGCTAACTTTGAGGCTTGATAATGTGTCTTACATTAAACACTCTCCCCAGACCATCCGTGACTGCAATGAGACTTTCACAGCGCTTATGTATTATTTTTGGAGGGTCCTCCAAAATGTAGGTCCATGGTAAGTGATGGTTGGACCTGAAAAGTATGAAAGCATTCAAGATAATGCAAGGATAAGTTTGTAGCAGCAGAAAACAAATATAAAATATAAGCAAAACAATTTCATGGTGAAAAAGCAACATTTTAGTAATTTGTGGACACTTGGGTAACTAAGCCTACATAAATCCATTACTCCAAACATGTTTTTGATACTAGTCTGGTCTGGCCTCTGGTCTGTTAGAAATATAATGGCTTAATTTAACTATTCCCCTTCTCCTTCACGTTTTATTAGGCTCTACTTTTACTAAACACACACTTACTTCGCTTTAATCTAGAATCCAGCTTTTCTAATCACTCTGTCAAACAGATGTCCAACAGCAGGATCAGTGTTTTACAGATATTTTCAATAAATCACAGGGTTCTCCCTGCGCAGTCCCCAAACAGATTATTTTGCGTGTGTGAGGATGAAGCATGGGATGAAGGCTCACCTCATATCTTCTGGTGTAACTTGTCAAAGGACGTAGCCTACAGGGAAAAGAAGACATAACAGAACCATGGAGCTTAACAGTGTAAATGTAGCAACAAACTTTTTAGGTATAGGGTCTTTAGTCATTAGGCTATTATTTTTCATTGAAAAAATAAAGTCAGTTGGTGGACTTGGCAGTAGTAGTAGAGCAGTAGTAGGGCACGCTGCGGGCACAACAATCTATGTTCACCAATAATTAAATTAGATACATAGGTAAAATACGTTTGCGAGCATGGATATTGTTTATGTTACAACAGCCTACAGATAGGTCCAGGCTCTCCCAAAACAAAGGATGTGTTTATAGGGAAAAAAAAAGAAAAACTTTTGCTACACAGTGGCAATTAAGATAAAATACATGGCTAACTGAAGAGGGCGTTGAATGGCCCCTGTGCCTGAAAAAAAGAAACATGGTCAATGTAAAGGATATGCAAAAGATTATAGGATTATAGATTTGGATTCAAGTGGAACATAATGCCATTTCAATGTGGAAAAAGGGAGTAATATAAAAAACAAAGGGGATAGGCTAGCCTTCAAGATGTGATTTCACAGCCAAATGTATTTGACGTTATTTGTTCATTTAATAGTGGATTCTTACATACACTGTTGGTGGCACTTGTGATGTAGGCATAAGAGCAAATAAGATACAATTTCATGGCTATAATATTGTATTTTTATTGCATTTAGATCTGAAGTCTGTTTAACATTGAAATATATTGTGTTCTAATTCACTGTGCCTTCAGCCGCCTCTATTTCAGAATTTTGAGAATTCTGATGGCACTGAAATTTCACTTTACCTATGCATGAACTTGTGCAACCACTACATGAACATCTAAAGACAACCCATCCATCTTCTTATTTGCTCAAAGCAACATCATAATATTATAAATCACTGGCTTATTTTAGTTCAAATGAGAAAACCAAATGAGAAACCATGATAGTTGTACTCTGCACTCTGGAGTTCACAAACATTCATGGACCTGCACACAAACAAATACAGGCTTGAGAACAGCCTTGAGCTGTCAGCACATGGGGTTACTGCCATGTAAGTTATTTTTGTATTTTATACTGACGTCAAGATGGAATAAAGGCATCAGGAAGTGAAGGAGCGACAAATGAGGCAGAAGAAGGAAAACACAAGTAACTGAGATTGCATGATGATTGCTATATCTCACTAGTCTTAATTGGAGCACCTTCACTCAGTTTTCATCATCATCATTTCCTAAATCAGCTTATTCATTCATACAGAGCATAGCTTGGTAATGGGAGAGAGAGTGGGAAGGGACATTTGTGACATATCCTCTTTGACAAGTCTAGCAGACATGGGAAATGTGTGCCAGATTGCCACTTCCTACTTGTAGGTTCTCAATAAAGTAAGCATGCATGTTGGGAACAGGAAACTCCAAAGCACATCACACACAGAGCAAAATCATTTTAAGAAATAAAGTGTGTAAAATGTCTACATCCTTTTCTATGTGTGTCTGGGCTGATGAGGTAGAATGGGTGAAACAGTCATATATGGTTCTGAATAAAAGCAAAGGGAAAACCAGATATTATTAAGACTTTAAACTATGAAGGAACAGGTGGAAAGAACCAATGGGTGGGTGGTGGAAAAAATCTTAGTTTCCGGCAATGACGTGGCAGCTTCTTTTCTTTTGGTTGAAACCCACACACAATGGTGCACAATGCCAAATCAAACCCAAACATTTATACATCCCAAGATTCAATCCTGTGTTTTCATAGTGTTTAAATGGGGACGTGTTTTTATAGGAAACTGGTGACATGTGTTATGGACATATGGGAACCATCACAGCTGGACCAGGAGCACAATGAAAGATGCGTGGGGTGCCGTGGGATATGATGCAGAGTTGAAACGAGTGAAGAAAAGCCTGTTTACCAATTTAACGATCCTTTTGTTGACAGGTTAGACAATTTAATATCCAAGAGCTATCACAACAGGGGTCAACACAATTGTAAAACTAGTATTATATATTACTTAATAACGATGGAAAATGATGACGAACGAAGCCAATGAACCTTGGAATGCAATGTGGGTTTGATTTGGCAAGTCTATACATACAGTCACTTTTATTACATTTCAATTATGATACAGTAATAAATTGCATAAAATGTTTATTGTTTATTATAGCTTCAGCAAATAGAGGTGTAATTCCAGAACCATATGCAAGGAATAACCTTCCCCAAGAATCTGTTCAGTTTTAGTCAATTAGTTCATCTAATTAGAGATTAGATATTAAGATTAGATCATCTTCTTCACTTTACCAAAGTTTTTAATTCAACTTCTAAGTATCTGACCACACTGGCATACAAATAGTGGACCAAATATCTAATCTAGCCAGCTCTTATTGAAGAAAAAACTAATTGAGTCAAAGATGGATGGGAACTGTACCAAAGATGTGGTCATTCTGTCCATAATGTTTATTTATTAGGGCACTAAGGATGACTGGGGCCAACATTTATTCAGCGTAACAACCTTTCTTAAGTTAAATAAGACATATTGAGACTGCCACTGCCTTGAGAGATATTATCACTGTCATTACGAAGAAGGCGAATGATGAATGTCTTATCTTCTTCTGTTTAGAGAGTTAGTAGAGTTTGTATTTTGAACTGTGTCATCTGCCTTCTCTTGGCATACTGTTTGTTTCAATCAAGACACTTGCAGTCTTACAGTGAACCTTGAATCCAAGATAAATTGCTTCTGAAAATGATTCCATAATGTCATGTGGTCTTCTGCTGACAACTAAAGAGCTGAACAAAGGGAAAAACAAAAGAAGTAATGCAGCAATGCTCCTATAGCATATATTTATTACAGCTTTGGGAGAAGAGACAAGTATATCAGATATGCTAAATAGATGCTTAATATCCACCTGTCACCTGCATATACAGCAAGAACTACTTGTAAATTCAACAATCAGGGAAGGGAAGAGATGAAGGGAAGGGAGCACAGCTGCTTAAACCATATGGCACTAAACAATATAAAAGAAATCTTGTTAGAAGATCTGGTTTTGCTGTCAAAGGTAATTCGTATGATCGGATCATCTGATGACTTCCTCTGCGTTTGCTTTCATGTCTATCCCTCATTCAGCAAGACTGTAGAAGTCAGAGTTACTAGCTACTGTTGCTAGTAAATACAAAGAGGGGTTATCCAGACGAAGACTCTCCTGAGCACTGAGCAGGATGAAACTCTTAGCAATACACACTACAGACATACAAGTGTTTTGGAAATGAATAGAGTATGCACACACTTAGTATGACATTTATGTAATGGAGGGGGAGGGAGCTGTGCTAGCTCTGAGTCCAGGTCTGTCTTCCCCTCATCATGAGGATGTGTAGCGGTGGAACAGAACTAGATGCATTAGATCCAAGCAACCTGCTGGGAATGTCCCTGCTTACTCTGTCATCCCATTTCCATAAGTTACTCTCTTTATGGGAACTGGCACAAAGGAAGTTTCCAGTAGCTACATACTGCAACGTGGGTCATGTGCATCTACAGCCTATAGCAACATTGGCAATTGTAATATCCGCTTCTAAATAATGTGTTTCAAGATAACCTATGTTATTAAACTGCTCTCTCCAAGATTGTTATGTGTAGCATTCTGAATTGTTTGTGAACTCACAAATATTACAAGAACTCATCTTTCCAGGTTAACATGTTATGTGATGTTACATCAAAATGCAACACTATTGTCTCTATGAGCACCAATTTTCCTTTACCACAGCCATTGCTGGGCTTGCATTGCATCACTGTCTTTAAGAGATGAAATGGTTTTAAAGAGACATTGCACAATACAAAACCCTACTTCCATTTGTTTCTGTTTGGTGTTCCAACACATATAGGATCTATTCTAGACAGAAGATTGTCCTCACTAATGATAGCATGATTATTAGATCCATAGGTGGGACTATGGTCATTCATATAGGCCAATACAGCCTCACAACCACAAGTCTGTGCTGCCCCCTGTTGTTAAGGACGTAAACAGCATGCCAGGTAACATCTCTAGTGGTTCTTAACTTTTTTTTCCCCAAGAAGCTCCTCCTGCTTGTACTAAAGACTTGCTTATATGCCCATGTTTTGCCAAGGGCTACACAAAAATATGAAAAAATAGTGAAAGATTTCCAAATGTGCACTGTTTACCATCTGTTTACTGCATGGATCTCAAAGCTGATGAATCTTGTTTCTTTTAAGTAACAGTAATACATTTTGACGATAGCTATAACGTTTTGTGTTATACTAATTTGAAGTAGGTTTCTGTCAAAAAATAATCGTAGTGTTGCTTTTTCGTTCCACGACCACGCAACGTTACGTCTGCTGAACGTAACCCCGTGGGTAACGACGTGCTGACGTAAGACGTGTGAACAACAAACAGTTGTTGGACTTCCACAAGCTGCTAGCGAAGGTAACATGACAAAAACAGGTCCGATGTACTTTTCTTGAATTGAGAGACATTATTGCAAGCCGTACTGTCTGTATTTTCTGTATTTAGGAACTTACTCGGGTGCAGTCGACAGGTGTAACGACGGTACGCATCTATCGCTACTGTTAGCTTCAGAAACATGCTCATATGTGGAGAGTGACGCCTGTTTTTTTCCTCGCTGCCGCTGGTCTGGGGCTGTGATGCACGACAGAGGGTGAACAAGAGGTCCTGTTGGAAATGTTTGCTTCCTAATGAAGAATGGACTTTAACGCTGGCGTAGAAAGAAAACCAGGCAAAGGAGCGGACATGCGACCGTATGTAGGCCTGGATATCGTTGTTGGGAAACTACTTTAGCTCGCTAGCATTGGATCGCTTCTTTCATGCAAATGAATCGGTTTGTGTGTAGCTGTAAGCTCGTATTGCTAACGTAATGGAGGTGCTCAAAGCTACCTGTACATTATAAATGGACTTACCTAGCCTCTCATCGTGGAGATCTTCTGACTGCCAACAAATCAAAAAACTTCTGCAAATAGCGAAAAATAGTAACCAAAAACGTATGACGTGCCTTTGTACTGACGATTTTAAAGTTTTAGTATATTTTGGGTCAGTGTCACTGATTTACAAATGTGAGCCATTTACATTTCCCCCTCTGCTCTAGAATGAATCAGACGATATCTGAAGATACTGTGCTGATTAAACTTGAATTGTAAGGAGCTGAATGCTTGTACATCAGTGAGACAGAGGCAGACGATAAGGTCCTGCTAGTTCTGGTTACTGTTTAACCCAATATGCTGTCTGTCTGGCAGAGTTAAAAAACCTTTTCATTGGAAATGAAACCATGAATATCGAAGAGCAGTGCCTAGATGTGTGCAATATTAAGACTAAAGTAAATGACCAAGATGATGACAACACTACAACTAATTCAGAAGGGGTCATACCCTGTATTTCAGAGCTGATGATGGACATTAATAGTGATAAACAAACTATTGTTCCAACTGACACCACCAAACTTTACCTAATGCCTCAGCTTACAGACAACGTTCAGGCTACGGAAGAGGACAATCAGAAGGATCCAGATGGACAAGAAATAGATGAGGTCAATGGAAATTGTAAAAGTAGTACACAAAACACCCATGTGGTTGAAAATCCCTCTAATATCGTTATTTCAAATGAGGAGCCACTGATGGACAGTGTTGGGGTAACAGTAAAAAAGGAAGAAAAGGACTGTGAGGTCATATCAGGGGAAAGCCGTGAAGCTGGGGACATGGACATTGGTTTGGATCTTAGTCTCAATGAAAGTGGTGTCCTGGAGTCTGAATCTTCAGATGTAACCCAGTCAAATAATGCCTTAGCATCAGAGCTCTCTACCCAAGAGGTCCTAGCACTCAGCACGACAGAGAGTGTATCAGATGAGAGCCAAAACAGGAGCACAGAGCCCACCTCCACAGAGCAGACCGAGGAGTCACCTGCAGTGGAGGAGGCAGAGGACAAACTCAAAACCGGTGGTAAAAGAGTGACATTTCCTTCAGATGAGGACATCGTTTCTGGAGCTGTGGAGCCCAAAGACCCCTGGAGACATGGTAACTTCTGTTTATGAAGAGCTCTTTATTACTTTGTGCCTGTTAGAACATGTTTTAACTTTAACACCCACAGCCAAGATAATTTGATTTGCCGTCATGCTCCTAATATACAATATGCCCAATGCAGCTGTGTAACTTTCACCACTCCTTGAGGTGTGCCATCTTAACTGTGGCTACCTGTTTGTTAAGTTAACAGACTGCTCTACAATGCGTGTGCAAGTGGCACAGTTGTTTTAGAAACGAATAAACATGATTCTTAATTGTTTTCATATTTAAATAATATTCAACAGTATACATTATATATTAGAATATAATAAATATCCTTTCTCTTATAGCTTTTCACAATTACGGTGAAGACTAAGTTGTACCATAAATTAGGTTTATGTTACTAGTGGTGACAGTGTTTAAATGTACTTTCTTTAAGATGGGGTGGGCATAGGCTTGCTCTATTATAGAAAAATAATAATAATGATTATTTAAATCATAATTGAAATAATTCAAAACAATGATTTGCTTGGAGAGTAGGTGGGGCTTTGGACAGATGAAATGATTGTGACATAGCTCACAGAAACAGATGTAGAAGAGTAGGAAGGTACAGTCCATGACCAAACTTTCCACTCAAGGAAACACCTATGTATGCATTTAAACATTGTTAATACTCTTACTATATATAATTATTTATTACTGTATTATTATTATTATATAATATTAATATATTGATAATATAATATATACCCACATATGTATGTGTGTATATATATATGTGTGTGTGTGTATATATATATATATATATAGCTATAGCGAACATACATGAACATTCACACAGACAGTGGCTCCCTCTTTTCTGCTTCACTCGAGGAAAAACTAAAACTAAAACACAACACTACCCACGCCAGTCCATCTTTCCCACAATCAGGGAATAATTTAGCTCCATAAAATGCTTCTTTTATATATATATATATATATATTATATATATATATATATATATATATATATATATATATATATATAAACAAACATATAAACACAAAGTTCATCAAATTCAATCACTTCTTGTCTGTTGAATTTGTATTGGACAGCCTACAGGCAAGGTTTGTGGACAGAAACAAACGGGGTGGAAAAAAAGGTTTTGAATCTATTTATTAATCTGCCTTTGCTCTTCTGTGCAACATAACACGTAACTTTGTCGTTGTCTATGACTCATAATTGCATTTAGTCACTTTATTCTAATATTGAGTGTCTTAGTTTCAGGCTTTGCTTAATTGGAAACACATCGTCTTTATCTGTTCATCAAGTGTCAGGCTAACCCTCTAATGCCATTGGCATGGACCGGGTTATGGCTGTAGCAGTTTAAAAAAGGTGAAATGTTCAACTATCACTAGCATACTTATTATTTTCATGGATTAAAAGGACCCAAGCTTTAGGCAGCAGTATAACAATAGGAGGCAGCTGAGGTGTTGTATTTCCATTTCCAGTCACTCTTCATTTCATAAGAATTGACGTGGTCCAGCTGAGTTTTCTAGGTAGCTGCCATTGGCACACAATGTTGTAATTAACACCATCCTAAATGTTAACTAGTGTCTATTGAATTCACCGACTGTGAACAATAAACCGGAAGTTGTAACTCCAAAGGTAACTCTTTTTAGTGATCCTTTGTGCTTTGCTTCTGGCTTCTATCTCTGTCAGACACAGGGGGCTGCCTGTTCTTTTTTCATGCCTGGGCACATTACACCTCACATCCACATATTCCTGGACTTCCCAGTGCAGTTTCACTTCGTAGAATCAGTAATTGTGAAATAGCATTATTCGTTTTTGACATTAGTCAACCATTGCCATGGCTGTATTACTGTAGCTATAATAATAGTTAGCTCTGAACCCTGATGTTTTACATGTGTCAGACCAAAGGTTTTCTTGGCTCTAGATTTTGTGGCTCTGCGACCCGTGACATGTTGTGTGCTGTGGCTCCAGACCAAATTACACACTGATAATGTCTCACCTCAGAGACTGGGTAGAAGCTGTTTTGCTTAAAGGCACAGTATATTTTTTTTACAAAAACAAAAAAGTACAACATAATGCATGTTGTTGTTCAATTTGGTTGTGTTTATTGCATTGGAAAACATGCATCTTCCTGTGAGTGAGCTTGCATTTCCACAAACCTGACATTTATTTGGCCTGGACGAGGGCTTCTTCCTGCAGGTGACATCCCATCTCCGTAAAGTTACTGCTGTACTGCTCTAATTGACTGCCTCTTTTTCAATGTGTTG
>NW_026571541.1:17448700-17514700 GCF_026225935.1 Boleophthalmus pectinirostris
ATAATTTTTTTTTAATTAATTTTTTACATTGTTTGTATATTGTACATTGTCTTTGGTTACCATTAATAAAATTTCTCAAATATTAAACCTTGCTAAACTGGGAATGAGTGACATGAAGTAGGTAGATCTATCAGAAAAGCCATCAATAACAGGCAAGACATATGGGTAGTATATAGTAAGAACAACGCTGTGCAAGAGGGAATGCCGCAAATTCAAGATTCTCTGACAAAGACGTTTTGGTGTTCTATAGAATACCTACAGGCAAAGTAGAGACTATTGTTTATGATGGCCTGGCTTCTGTAAAAGGATTAAACATCTCTTAAACACTAACCTGACTGAAGACTGTATGACCTTTTCCTTGTGGTGCTTATGGTGATTAACCATCCTATATAATGTCTGTTCTCCGTTTGTAGCCTTGAAAGAGGAGTTGTCCTATCTCAGGTCTCTGGGTGTGGGAGCGCTCATTTTGGAGGGGCTGTTTAGGACAGTAGTTTCTCCTGTGAATATCTCTGTCACGGACAAAGGTACTGCCACGTTCCCTGTGATTCAGCAGATCCTTCAGCAGAGCAACAAAGCAGGTACCAGGATCTGTCAACATTGTTGTGGTTTTGTATTGACTGGTTTCCTCTGGCAGATCTAAAGGTCGTGTTGGACTTTTGTGATGTGGACCTCCTGGGAGGAATAGGAGGAAAGGACACAGAAGAGTCAAACACTTTAGCCAATATCAAGGTAATGCAGAGGTAATCATTTAAAAATATATATATATTACTGTGTTTACTTTTTTTTGTGTGTGTGTTTTTTTTAAATGATCAAACCAAAGGATGCACTCCGGTTCTGGTTGGCTCAAGGAGTGGCAGGATTTACCATCTGCGACACTGATGAAGCATTTTCAGAAAAGGTACAAACTTCCTGATTACAGTTTTTAGAATGCAAGAACTTATTTCCATCAAACCCTTTTGCATTTCAGACTCTGTTAGAGTGGAGAGGAGTTCTACAAGAATTTAACTCTCAGAACGAGCGGTAAGATAAAAATAAAAATGGAAATTAAGCTGAAATGTTTAAAAAGTCTTTTGTAATAATTGTACTATTACAGCATCATTTTAGTCAAGCAGAGAAGAGATAATCTGCCCAACCTCGGTACCCCAAACACTACACTGGTGGACATGGTCATTAAATCAATCCTGCCCAAGTCACCTCACCTTCTGTCTGGACAAGAAGTCTCCTCTGCCATCGAGACCCATCTGTACAGAGCAGATAACAGTGGAGTATGGACCAGCTGGATGGTACATGAGGGCTTTTTCTTTAAGTGTCAGTGGTGAGTTCATGTTTGGTGAAATGGATCTCTCTGTGCAGGTTGGAGGGAAAGCATCTGAGAAGTTAAAGAAACTACTGCTGGTGCTGTTGATGACACTGCCTGGGTCTCCTGCAGTAGAGCATGATTCAGACATCGTTCAAAAAGAGGTACGTTTAGAATTGACTCAGACTATTACCTTCAGACTACATTTAACCTACATAATTTACTGGCAGTTTAATTATGAAACCTATGTTTTCTATCATGATTAAATCCTGAGTATAGAAATAAATAAATACATAAATACATAAACAAATAAGTAATTAGTTACCTTGTTGCATTGTAATTGTGTGGGCAAATAAAACTATATATCGGGATGTTTATTGTATTGTATATTTTTGCCAATACATTGTGCCTTTAGTATTGCAATATGGTATGCCCAAAGTGTAAAAAACAAATTTAAACAAAACAAAATAAATAATTTTCTTATGCGCCTTTCATTCTATACAGGATATGGCTCTAAACCATGCTATAATTCTCAGAGAGGACAGTAACCCTGAATCAGAAAGCTCAGTGAGTACAATATCATGTCTTGTTTTATTATATTGTATGACAGTACAGTATAATAATTGTAAGACTTCTGTTCCTCGCACCAGTACACAAAGAAGAGGCGACATGTTGCCCACGCATTGTTCACCTCCCTCAGTCACTCCAGGGCCAGGGAAGAGGCCCTACTGTACGGCACATTCAGCTTCCTCCCTTTCCACAGCTTCAACTCCTCCAACTCCTCCAGCTCCTCCAACTCCTCCAACTCTACCGCCACTCCACCCCCTCCCGTTCTGGCCTTCCTGCGCTCATGGGGATGTGTCCATTTCCTTATTCTGCTCAATATTGGACCCCAGACTCGCTCCCTGGACCCTGCTTGGGCACCCAGTCTACCAGAAGCGGGAGTGTATGTGGCCAGTACTGGGATGGACCGCATGGGAGCAACATCTCTGGAAACACTGGTGCTTCGGCCACATGAAGCCATTGTCATAAAACTGTTTGAGGCTGGAGGGTATTCATAAAACCTGTTACTGTTTCATTAAAAGGAAAAGTAGCTGTTTTAATTTGGGTTTTATAAATATGAATTGTAACTGGTGTTTTGTTAAATCACAGGTATTAAAGGTAAAGGGGGTGCTTACACAAACAACCCACTATGATGGAACAAGATTTTTTTTTATTGAAGTCATCTACAAACATTGTTTTCCTGCACAGGAAGAGAGAATCACTATGTTCATGCAGCACATATTGTTTTCATCTTGCTCAAAGTGCAGTAAACCAGTCTTGATCTTTTTTTTTTTGTCTTGAGGTTTGTTCCACCAAATCACCACAGGGGGGTAGTAGAGTCACAACGTGGCAATCAAGTGAGTGTAAGTAGTAGCTCTTTAAAGGAAATGTGAGAGCCAATAAGATGTAAAGCAAGTCGTTTATACACTAATCAAAATTCTTCCAAAAACACAATAGGCACATCTCGGGCACATTTAAACACATGTAATTAAGTTAAAGTGACAGAATTTATCACAGTGCATTTTGCAGCAGCATTATTTAAGCAAGAGCATTCACAGACATCTCAGAGCTTTGACAACATTGACACTATTTTTGATATTTGAGTTTATGAAAATTACTATCAACTATCATGACATTTGATTTTAACATTGCAAGGCCAGTTTAGTGGCACTAGTGGCAAAAACATGCTGAAAAGGCATAAGTACAGAAATAACTCTAAAGGTAAAGTAACATCACTTATTTACTTCATGCACATCAACATTTGTCATAGCGATAAATTACTTTGAATATTTCCTGAACACATCCAAATAATATATATTAATATATGTCTCATATTGAAAATAAAAAGGACAAGGAAATCCCACGTGTTCATGCATATTAGCTCAATGCATTTACAGCATATTTAAATAACACATTCACAGGTACTTTTAGAGCAGATTCTTCTGGCATCATAGTTAAGTTTTGCTGTCTCATCACAAGTAGAATATCAAGTGCAATCATTTTCTACAATCCACTGGTACATTACAGAGAAGATAACCATTGTGCCTTTGGTTGTGTGAGGAGTCTATATACATGTACTGTCCCATGTCCACATATCAAGGGTGTGAGGCGGGGCAGCTTGGGCCTGCAGTCTGTGTGGGGTAGAGTGGTAAACTGGAGTACACATTCGCTGTAGATACCTCCGCAGGACTACGCTGGATGTGATGGACCTCCAGAGGTAATGAGAGTGCACAGTGAGCTGTAGTCTTCACTGCACCTTTACTAAAACGACAGCTCAGCAAAGAGCACAGGTGCCGAAACACAGATTTTCGACAGATGATGAAAATCCAAGGGTCCACGATGGGGTTGATAGCGTAAAACCGGAAGGCTCTCAAGTTCTCCTTGTCATCAGGAAATGGGTTGACAGCATTGATGAAGCCTGCAATCTAAGAGAAAACATTTACATTAATTATACTCATTTGAAGAGGTGTTTTCACAGCCCAATAATGACTCAGTCTCGTGGGAAATATGGGCAATTCAATTTATGTCATCTATTTTCATGAACTTTTATGTTTTTCTGCTGTTGATAGAATGTCAAAGCCCCTTCCACTGACCTTTTCAGTCTGATACACAGCAGACTTATTCCTGACAGGCACAGCTGCTTCACGTGCATTAACAGTAGCAGCAGCTGGCCCTGAACCTCTATTTGTCACCTCTCTGTTCTACTCTATCAACAATTCCCCATTTCCTCCACCAAATATCCAACAACAGTGGCCTAATTAATGCCTGCTGCTGACGGAGGGATTTCATCCATTGCTGTAAATGTTTCTCTGTTGCTAAGGCCTGGACTACAAACTAATAATTGTGTTGTTTCAGAGTGACAGGCCCAAGCTCGAGGGAGCAACCAAAATCTGCCTGTTTCTGTTTTTGCATTATTGTGCAAGCTGACACATACATGAACACAGAATATCTGAAATCTGTACTCCTACAACCACAATGGAAAGAACTACGTGTGAATGGAAATTCCACATTTGTACTCACCACTTTCATTTGACCCTTGAACTTATCAACCATATCAACAATATTTATTGAAAAAATATAACATATTCCAAATAATTAATATTTTTATATTATAGTCAGAATAATTTTGTAATGTCTAGGTCCGTCATGATAGCCGTGAGATAAATGACAACAATGAAACTAATTTATGTCACTAACACAACAGGCCAAGACACAACAGACCACACCACAAAAACTATTCTAACTCTACAATGTTGTTAGAAACATGACCTGCAATATGTAAATAGCAGAATTAAACTTTTTAGTATTTAGTTTAAATCTGTAATGAATCATCAAAGTTAACTATTCAACCCTCAAATCATATCATATTGCCAAAAAATAACCAAAAATTTCCCAGTATACAAAGAAAAAGTATACACAATAAATACTGACCCCAAAAATTTATTGATCCATATTGCTCTATATATCTATATTGAATGAGAAGTCAATGTAGTGATTATGGCAACGGGCCTAGTAATGTCTCTTTTTGGTGTACTCATTCAGTCACTAATTCAGTACAGTGAGCACAAAGAGAAATACCATTAAAAAGCATGTACCAGCTTATAGTGCAACCACCCATTAACCAGACAACCTGAATGCGGTAAAACAAATCTGTGCACCATTACAGTTATACAGTACAGCTATCATGCACTTAATATATCAGCTGAGAGCTTTTCAAACATACAGTAACTTGTGGCATATACCAGCCCTGGTGTTTGTCCCCATTATACCACCCTGCCTCTAATACCATTTGATGCCTCTTATGGTGCTCTCAGCTCACAGGCGCCCTGCACACTGGAGGAGACTCATCACTCATGTGTTTGCTGCCAGTGCTTAAAATGGTGTGGCCAAAATAAAGACAATGCCATTGTCTCTAGCAGTAAAATTAAGTTCTGTTACTTATTTAGAATTTTATTACCATTTTCTTTTACATATTTCTTGACTCTTTGTTATTGTACTGGATCAATAAAGACTTATAAATCTAGTCAGTGGTCAGGTCAGTGTAAAAAGTGTCATGAAACTCCAAATGTTCACTTCCTATCATAAATATGGGCTCAATACTCATCAAAACTCTACACATTCCTCAATAGAATGGTACAAATGAGAATGTGAGTAAATTAATGGGAATATGGATGTTTATTTAGAAATTACCATAATAAAGGATTATGTATTTTGTAATATAATTTGTAATGTAATATACAAAGCCTCAGGGACAGAAGTAGTAAATTTCCCACTTAAGATCCATGGTTTTCAGGGTGATAGAAATCTAGCACCATTGCCATAGCAACAAACAATTAAAAATAAATTATTATATATTTTGAAGCTATAAACAAGAACAGAAATCCAAGAATAGACTTCTGTGTCACATCACATGCAAGCTTTGTTTAGTAACTGTCTGACTGCATTATCCATTTCAAATAAATGTATCATATAAACTCCTTTGTTGTGTAGTTTTTTGTTTTAGAAAACACAGGCTACAGGTTGAACAGGCATTTAGTTTTATTTTTAACAAGGTCTAAAAAACATAATTTGCAACCACGTCATAATGAACAATCAACTAAGAATTTAAATATTATAGTGTAATTGTCATTGCTCTCAAGTGCTTCTACTTTTAGTGCAACCTGGTTTAGGGATCATGTTGTACTGTGGTCACACCCAATAACACCCATTAACCTTTATTTGGTGTTTGACGCAACTGTCAAGACACAGGATGCACTGGAACTCTACACAGTAATCCAGTATTCTCCATAAGGTTCTTTCCCGACTCCTTCCATCTTCCTGATCCTATTTCATTTCACAGTCAATGTTTAAGATGAAGCTCTGAGATATCTGGGCACTCAGAAGAGTGCCTTTCTCATAATAATCATTAAAACTCTTCAAAGAGGCTTATATTCCTTTCTCTGAACATACAAAATATGGCAAGATAATAATTTTTGCTAAATGTGAATTAAATAACAATATTTTACCATTCATGAAATTGTTAATTATAGTGATTTAATGCTGTGAATTCACTATTAGGAATGGACTTTACTGAAAAAAAATCAACTCACAGTATATATATATATTTTTTTTTTTAATTTAGAAATGTTTAAATTATACATAACAAAACAAACCCCACCCCTTTCTCTACACTCAAAACTACACAAAAACCACTAGGAAAACAAACATAAACGGTCAGTAAAATCCGGTCCTTTCAAGATGATCTAAAAAGGAACAATGTTTTTATATGTATTAGCTGAGTTTTAAATATGAAAATGTTATTCCTCTCAATTTGATATATTGCCTTCCTCTACACTACATACTTCTTTCTTGAAATAATTAACTTAATGTCCTCTTTGAATGAACCCATACAATACCTATGCTTCTTGAACTACAATACCTGTTGTCCTGTTTCAGTTTTTCCACATTACTGTCTAACCACCCATTAGACTGCTTTGCAATAACAGCTCCAAAGTCATCAGTGGAATTTGATCATGTTGAGTGATTTATAAAGGGGATGGGGGTTTGTATTGAACTCATATCAACAGCTTATTGCAGGCATTTGTAGTTGCAGAGATTTGGCCATTAACCTTTGTCACATATTGAGCCTACAGACTACAGTGCCTAGCACAACTCATAATAAGTACATCAAGGCCAACAGGATGTAAATATCTCAGCCATAAAGGGGATTTTTGGGTTAGCAAGTCACCTATAAATGAGCATGTTTGAAATGACTTTACTTTCACTTATAGTATTTGTGGTTATTTAGCACTGTGGGGCATTCTAACACTATCTATAGTAGTTTTTGTCTCACACACATTGCCTCATTTATAAAGAGGAGATGAGCTGTGTTGCTAAAGGAGACAGTCAGTGAGAGCTACCACTGGGAATTGTCTGAGAGTCCATTAATGTTTTCTCTTCTTCACATACCAGAGGCTACAGCACTGTTACCTTCATGGCGCCATCAAGACTTTACCAGCTTTGCCTTTAACAGAAAAGTAGCCTAAGTCAGCTATTTTTCTGATACACAAAATATATTGCAGATAATTGCATATTTTATTTTTTAAATCAGCACATTTTAAGAGAGTCTAGTGGCAGTTTGTTGATGAGAGTTGATAAAAAAAATGCTTGATGTACAGAAGAGGAAGTAAGAAAGCTTGTGTGATTAAAGGGTGTGAAAAGTGTGTCTGGTGCTAAACGGGCAGGCAGTGTATGTGGTATGTGCAATAATAATAATAAAAGGGTCTACACATTTATCAGGTTTACTGCTATGGTTTCTAAGAAAACAGTGTTTTGTGTTTACA
Source organism: Boleophthalmus pectinirostris (assembly GCF_026225935.1). Classification (NCBI taxonomy): domain Eukaryota; kingdom Metazoa; phylum Chordata; class Actinopteri; order Gobiiformes; family Gobiidae; genus Boleophthalmus; species Boleophthalmus pectinirostris. The sequence continues at coordinate 17,456,363 of NW_026571541.1, forward strand.
TTGTTACTTCATTGTTATGGTTACATCAACAATAACATATATGTTTTGACACTGTCCTACACACAATGTATTGCAGCAACATATTGAGATCCTGAATTACACTGGGCCATGTGCCATCCTCTCTTAAATTCAATTATCTTATTAATATAGTATAAATATTTATGCCTAATATTAGTCAGAACTACACTTGACTATTGCAGACTATTTTTAGGCTGAAATGGAGAATCTGGAATTTGGGGGCAGTGGGAATTGTGTAAGAGTCTTCCCATAGCATGTTTTCAAGTTTAATGAGTGAATAAACAGCAGCTTAAGATCACTAGGTCTTCTTGCTCTCATTGTGGAATCTGGTTTGATGACTAGTGATCAGAGATCTATTTGGCCTATCTATTCTGCCTGCTTTGTCTGGGTTTGTCCGTTTTAAAGGAACATTTTCAATAAAAGGTTTGAAATGTGTACAGAACGAATTGCTTCTAAATGTCCAACATGCAGAATCAATTATGCAGTGAGTAGTGCATTCATCAGTGTCATGCCTGATCAGTATTTGGGTGATTTATTTCCTAGTTTTTAATAGAAAAACATGGGCAGGTTTTGACTACAAGGTTAGTCACACACATAAAGCATAATGTGAATCATCACAGAAACAGTGCTAGCTGAAGTTTCTCCTCGAATGCAGTTAACTTATGCCAGATGTTATTTCCCTCTTTACGAGAACACACAATTATAAATCCATATTGCCGTGGGTGATTATTGAACTCCATCTACCTCGTATCATTTACAGCAACAGATGCGGACCACAGTATGGCGAGTTTATTTGGGGTGTCGTATTTCTTTGCCACCTCTAACGGACAGCTTTTATTAAGCCATAAATCTCATAAAATTGAACTTCTATTGCTCTAGCAACAGAAAAATAATGCAATCATGACTCAATAAAGGGCCAAGTTGATGACAATGAGTAAACTATATATCTGTCAGGTATTCTGTCTACACTTTGACCAGTGGTATCAAACTCTGGGACATGTACACAAGCTTTTTCAAGTGGTGCATGGATTCTTTTGAAGTTCAATTATTTGCACTGACTTACAGCCAAATCAATTTAATTTGTGTTTTTGTCCTCCTTTATGTTAGTCATTGTTTGGAACTAGTACAGCAGTTATGTAAACTTATTTTAGACCTATTTTAACCCTAGTTCAGTTCCGTTCAGTGGGAATTCAGTTCAGTTCTATTTCATTGCTTTAAACAAATATATACCTATTTCTAACACTTACAAATTGTGCATTTTAAGCTAATGTTAGGGCAGATATGCTAAGGTCTAATGTTACACCACATATAGTGTTATAGTTATATGTTCAGCTACATTCATGCATGTTAGAAACGTATATATATATTTATTGATTGGTTAGTTTTTTAATTTGACTTTGTGCAAAGAGAGAAACAATAATCATACATACTACATATATAGTAAACAACAGAAAAGCACATTTCTCAAAAAGGAGTGGTTAGAGGAAAAAGTTATATTAACCCACCCCTATTCAATACATAGTTAAAAAATTATGTGGTTGCTTATGTACACTGATCACTTTACAAATATTTACGTACAGCAAAATAAATTACATACTATGCATACTAAATATAATTTTCCATACAAAAGCTTGTTATAAATTCTTTTGAAGCTGTGAATATTTGGGCACTGCTTCAGGTTTTTTCCCAACCAGGCCACCTCCTCCAGACATCTTGTGGCAGAAATGAACTGCTTGTTTGTGTTTGAATTTCATCAGACAGGTTCTGAAAGTCTGCGCTCAAACCAATTTTACTACACATCCAAGCCACTCTGACTCAGGTTTCCATCCTCAGTGTGGCAATAGGTGCCACCTCTGCTGCCAAAGAGTTGTTTTGATGAAAACACAAAGATCAGAGTTGCTTTTACTTAAGACACTGGTAATTGGTAAAACTGGTAAAATTGGTACCTTCGACTTCAGGGGGTCTGTATTTGTAAACAGTGGCTCAACTAAAATTGTACTAGTGTGATATCAGTAATAAACTGATGAGTTAGATTGATTATGAATCGCATATCACCACCTCTAACCTTTTGATGAGTGGATCATTGCTTTTTTATTATTTGATACTTGATCAATTAGGAGATAGCTTGATATAAACAACATTTTGTTACATACAATCACTTGCTCATGAACAACTGTATAGCATATGCCATTGCTTCTCTACAACACCAGCGTTTATAGAAGAGCGTGTATTTCCCCCTCCTTTGACTGTGATTAAACCGAGCAGCTTCAGAGAAAACCTGTGGTTTGCCTTGTGACTAGAAGGAGATCATGATTCTTCAACTCAAATGCATAATACATGAGTTTGAACAGGATATTGTTCAAGTGTATGGTGTAGCACATCTCCAAACCCCAAATCTTATTCACATCAGACTACATTTGATAAAAAGAAATCTATGGATAGGCTGCAGATGTATTATTGCACAGATGATCTGATTTCTTACAGCTGAAGCATGTCTTTTCTATCTGTCACTACTATCTACAATCCTTTCAGCACCAGGCCATGTCCTTTGTAACACACTTCAATAACACATTAAAGTAACTCAATAAATAATGAGCCTGTCTTAAAGCTGGTCTTGTACATTAACTTTGCTGTGGGCTGAACGTAATGTCACTTCTTGTTTACTCAGAGGGAATCCCTATTGTTGAAGGCACAAAGCCAACAGCTTATTACAGAGGATCATTTTACCAAACATAATAGGGTTATCTGGCAGAAACACCTGGAGCACTAATTTTCAGTAGACATTAGATACCTTTCATGTCAAACCTGTCTTCCTACATTTCCTGGGACAAGGGGTTAAAGCAACCTGTCCAATAACAATACTACATGTTTCATTTTACATCAAAACTATGAGCATCTCTGGTTGCAATTAGAGGGCTAACAGTTCTGAGTCAGATAGGATATGTCTGGATTCAGGGCTTTCCGCTTTACGACTCATGGGGAATAATGCAATCTAGATGGGGAAAAACCATGGATACAGCCAAAATACCATGTTTCCCTTTCACATAATTTTAGTGTAACCATTTGGATATGACCAGGCCTGCTGCTGAGGGATTTCCAGACTGTTTGAACACTGCTCTTACTATAAAAATCTGCAACTTTTCTTGTGTGTTTGTGAACAACTTGTGAAACAATGGATGGAAAAGAGCCCTCGGCAGTTTGTTCATTAACATACACTGTCTCACCTAAACTTGCGCTGCAAGATGAATTCTCGTGATATTTGTAAGTTCACAAAATTCTCAGGGCAGCATTGTGATTTGGGCAGAAGTCAAAGTTCATGCGCTCAAACTATCCAAACATGTCGACACGACACCAGATATACTTCAGAACTATTTTGTTTGAAAATGTGCAAAAGGAAGTGCTGGACAGGAACGATGTCTATGCTTTTCTTTCAAACAGATAAAACCAAAATTTGATTTCTCAGCTTGTGCTGTTGTGACCATAGACTGTATAAAGAAGTGTACTAAGGGAGTGTGACGTCACCCATAGCCTTCAGCTCCAGTCAAATGAAGCTCGTGATGCTAGCAGTTACAGAAGCGAATTTAGCGCCAGGCTCCGTACTAGGAATACAAATTAATTAACGGACAAAATAGCGAAATAAAACCCCAGAATCATGTAGAGTTGGTTAATATGAACATTTTAAGACCAAAATGACAAGGCTCACTAGAGCAGCTGGAGATAGAAGAGTGACAATATTCCAATGTAAGTCAATGGGATCCAGGGTTAGAAGGAGCCGGAAGCGTCCCCTTACTAACTTCCTATTTGGAAAGCTGCAGCTAGCATGTTAACTATGTCCATTTATACATACAGTCTATGGTTGTGACACTTTGCCAGATCAGCTCAAAGTATTTGTTTGAACATTCTGATTGATTTCAGTGAGAGGCTTTCCAGACTGATGAATGTGTACAACTGAATTCAAAGTGCTACACATCTGGCATTAGTCAGGTTAGTCAGGTTGTCAAATAATAACAAATAATAAGTCTTCAGTATTTTTTTATGTGTCATGGAATTTATATGTGTGAAAACAGGTGACAGTTGTAAATTAATTACATATATCTCTCTTCCCACCAGAAAAAGTACAAAATTAATGAAGGGCACACCTGTTTGTGCAGCTATGGCGTTGGGATATTAAGATATTAAAAGATTATTTTAATTTTATTTAACCTTTAGACAGTTAGATTGAGAACAATTTATCATTTAAACCAACAACCTTGTCCTTAGTCTTGTGAAGATACAGACACATTGGCTAATGGGTACTTCTAAGTAAGTCCGCTAAGCTAACATTTCAGTCCGCGCTGTATCCCATGATGAAATAACCTTACAAATATGCTATCATAACACAACTCCACAATATGTAATCCGTTAAAAGCAGCAGTCTAACTTCCAAAAATAGCACGAATGCACATAATGTGATTGTTTCCAATATTGATCAGTGAAATATGTGTTCTCAGCAGTTTATGCAATTCCCATGGGAAAGACAGAAAAGAGGAATATTGACAACACTCATCAATACAAAGTGTCCACTTTATGACGTCACTGAGTGGAGCAGTTATCATTTATAAACCCATCATGACAAGACAGTGAAAAAACGGGGCTCCTAATGGAAGCAAAAGATCCTTAATGATCTTATGTGTTTGTGAAAACAATGTCAGGATACGGTCCCTGACAAAGAGACAAAACTTTTGTCTTGCCAAAATCTGACCTTTCTGTGTTCATTAAAAGATCAATCTTTCTTCAGCAAAGAAAATTAATTTTAGTATATTGAGCATAATTTGGGAGGGTTTTAGCTTTCATATGAGACATTTCTAAAACCAATCGATTAATTTAAAGTCAGGTTATAAGCTTTTGTTTCTACAAAATGGATAGCGACAAGACTTTTGTCAGGGACTGTAGTGAAAGATATAGCATAAAGAAATGCAAAGAAATCTATAAATATCAGTTAGAGCCACCAGAGAAAAATAATGCTGCTGATTTCTATCTTAATTAAAAATCAGTTCAGCGTAATCGTGGTCCATTCTACAAATCCAGAGGTGATTTATGACATTTGATGGCTGGGCACACATTATGACAAGCTTGGGAAGTAAAGACATACTTCAGTTAAATGCCCAAGACAAACACTGAAAATAAATTTGTAAAATAAAATGTCAGATCTTCACTTAAGAGAGTTCAAAAAACTACAAGACAGACAAAAGCAACAAGACAGACAACAAAACTCTTGCTGAACTAGAAACTGAGCAAGTCAAGGCAAATATTTAACAACTCTAATTTAGGTACAGCTTGGAACACTGTATAACTTCTTCTTCTAACAGGTGCTTCTATTGTATCTTCTATTGTGTAGTTCAATTGTTTTTTTACAAAGTGCAAGCAAAGATTCTTTTAAGCCTCGAAAGCGACCCAACCCTCTCCAGTGAGGATAAAAGGGTATATTATATTTCCCGATTTAAAACCAGTTTGAATAGGCTCAGTTGTGTTTGAAAGGGAAGCTATTGTGTGTTATTGTTTCTTATATTTACCAAAATGAGAGAGGAAGTTTTGAGTTCAACATAAAGATGAAAAACCACTTGTATTGCACTCAACACTCTCGGTTCCAACCACACATCGAGCATACAAACACATATGAAGGTAATTATCCTGATCCAAGACTGTAGCAATTGTGATGTGCAATTCAAGTACATGTCTGAAAACACACTTTTGAGAATGAAGCAAGTCCAGCAAAGTTGTGTGCCTAGAGAGGAGAAGTAGTTACTCAAAGTCAAAGATACATAAGTGATGCAAGAACTAGGCACTGGGTAAATATCACAACCACAGACTCAACTATAAACTCAACTATAAAACATCAACAGACTAGTGTATGAGAACTGTCTGTACTTTATTTTATAATCAGACTAACACTACATATGTGACAACAGGTGAGAGTAGAGATGGGAGACAATAATAATAATAATAATAAAAGATAACATAATTGTTGTTTTGGAGAATTGGAATATCAAGAACAGCTCTTTAATTCTACAGGTTTATTTGTGTGAGAACTGAACCTCAACCAAGATGTTTGCAGATGTATTTTGGCCCATTTTGGCTAGATACTATCTGATTATCGTTAGAATCAAAATATGTCTAGATATTAGTTTTAGTGACACATATCCTTGACCCCTGTATTGTCAACACAGACTCCAAATGCCTAGTGTGGCACAGGCAGGGCAGTTCTCTTTCAGGCAGGCACACCTTTTTAATGGGCCCTGCAGTATTCAGCATTAAGGAGAGTCTGACACCACATACCACAGCAAACAAAAACATCAACGGTCGCTACACAAGTGAGCCTTCTGTGTACAATAGGTTATGCAGTTGTTTTATTAGGCATTCAACTGGTGGGAAAGGTATGTAAGTATAGCATGGTCATAAAGCAATGACATTTTTTAATTTAGATTTTTAGGCAAGTGTTATTTTGAAGAAGTGAAAGTCTTTACACATAATGGTGTCAATTTCCTTAGAGCTTTCAAAATATTCCACAAGTTGGGCAATGCTCAGGGTATTGTTTTGCATTACATGTATTACTATACTAAACAGAATGATGTCTCTGTTTTCTCCATATAGAGGGTCACCACTCCCTCTGTCACTATGCAGATTACAGGATGACCAGAGTCGCATCCTCTTAAAGTAATGGAGAAGAGTGTATTCTGGATCCCAAACAATAAAAGGAAAATAATAGCCTAAGGGAGCCCTTAAACACTGACTGTATCTGGGTAAATTAAAATGCATTCTTGAAGAAGACACTCTTGTCTAGTATCACTTTATCTATCCCTTTTCAATTATTCTCATTAGTCATATTAAGTTAGAACTGGAGATGCATCAAGCAACTTAAATGCACACTATACATAATGTAATATATTCTTCAAAGTACTTACAGTCAGTGGCAAAGAGCAGACAGCAAAGATGAGAGTGATGAGAGCAAGGAGAACCAGGTGATCCATCTCTTCTTCCCCCTGTCCGAACCAGGCCAGGCTCATCCTCCTTCGCCTTCCCGTTGACACCACAGAGCCTCGTCTCTTTGCGTGATTTCTGTGCATCTTACACAGGCTCACAATTACAGATCCGTTGCACAAAAACACAGCTATAATCAGCAGTGCCATGAGAGAGGAATAGGACAGAGAAAACACCAGAACTAAGCTGTTTTCCTCTGTTGCGTCCATGTCAATAAAGCACCATGTTCCGGGGCAGTACTGTCGAAATTTACCCAAACCAGTGTATGGCAACAAACAGAAAGAAAAGGAGAACAGGTATATAAATAAAAGCACACATTTGGCAAACCTGCGCCGTATGTGGACAGAGTAAAAGTACGGGTGACTTATGGCAAGGCAGCGCTCCACAGCCATGGCACACAAGATGAGGGTGGGTGCCAGTCCAAAGAAACTCATGGCAAAACCAAAAAGGTTACAGAGTCTTTCCTCTCCCAGGCCAATGAGTGACATGTTGCGGGCGTAACAAATGAACACAGGTGGGCTGAGGAGACAAGTTCCCAACAGATCTGTGAGGGCCAATCCGGTGACCAGAATACAAAAGACAGAAGACTGGGACCGTTGTTTCTTCTGATGGACCACGAGTATGAACAGAGCCAGCAGATTTCCTATGACGCCAGCCAAAAACATGGAAATGCTGGTTGATGGATTGCCATCCTTGCTCACAATGAGGGTGATGTTGCTGCTGATGCTGTGGCATGATCTGTTTGAAATCATGCTTCCAAATATGTCAAACCTGAACACGATGGATCAGTGAGGTCTTAGTAAAGAGTACCCAGACAAGAGAATTAGAACTGCCTGACCTCGGGATACTAACATTTGGAAGAAAGCAAGATGTAGATCCATGATGAAGCTAACGCATCCTCGTACTACCTGGAGGAGACCAGAAAGAAAATATGGGGCGTCATGAGATCAGTCTTCACATGCAATTTTATTAGTGTTCCTCTTTACAGAATCATACAGTAGCCTATCTCAGTGTGACAGTGCATATATAGGCTACACATGTGCTAGAACAGTCCCCAACCTGTTGCTCAGGAGCTCTCCAACCCTTTCCAAATAGCTCACCGAGTCATTTCTGAATTATGCGTAATGTGCTGAATAACTAAAACTTTATATAAATGCCTTGTTGTAACTTTGTGCACTAATAACTGGAAAATTGTTTAAGTTTAAAGGCATCTAACCGTACCCCATCTAAGACTTGCCATGACTAAAATGAGTAGCTCTCAGGCATTTTTGTTCTGTCAAGGTAGCTCAGGTTGGAGACCGCTGTGGTAGAAAATGCTAACTTTTAATTGCCTCAGCTTAAAGACTTAGAAAATTAAAATGTATGCCTACTAATGCGTGCATATCAATAGCCAAACGTACACAAACGAGAGGCTGAAACCTAAGCCTACTGTAGCAATAAATTAGGAAGTAAGAAATGAAGATAACTTGTATTAACAGTTTGCAAACCAAATTTAAGAAGCCTAACGTAGGCTACCAAAAATGTCAATTTATCAATTAGTCTATAATTGCTTACCTTAAATATACTCTCCCAAACACGTTAAACTAAGACAACTGTTTTTATCGCACCACATGCTGTCAAATAAAGAAAAAGGAAAAGGCAGATATGCCCCTGACGCAAACCCTCCACTCTGTCTGCGGGCGGACAGGGAATGGTGCACGCGATCCTCGGCGTAGACTTCTTACACACTGTATCTCCTCCTCCTCCTCCGCTCTTTTCATCTAGTACCTCCCACTCACCAGCTCAACGCGGCGCTGGCGCAATCAAAGAAAAAAACACAAGAGAAGACAATAATTGAAGAAGACGATAGACGAGAGCTGCACTAATAGCACAAATACACAAATTCTGTACAAATGCCAAACCATGTTAAAATTTTTACCGAAATCTGATTTATTTTAAAAAATTTCAGCATTCAAAAAGTAATGAAAAGCATAATTAATCTTTGCTCTAATCGAGATTTAACTTGAGTGGTAGTTTGTATTGAAAATGTTAAAAAAAAAAAAAAAAAAAAAAAAAAAAAAGGCTATTTTCCATAGCCATAGTCGATGAAAAATATTTAGCTTAGTGTAGCCAGCCCCATCATTAGTTATTGTAAGCTGTTTCTTTTGGCTCAGGACTTACCTTTGTTGATATAAAAAGTGGTTTAAAGTCTCAGTTTACATTTTATGCAGCCTTTGCTTTCCAGCTCAGCTCAGTCGAGAAAAAGAAGGGAACCACCAGTGCGTTTGGACCATGGACAGTCTATGGTCTGGACCTCAGGACTCGCGCGGAAACCAGCCATTTACCTACAAGGCGGTAAAGTACCCACGGTTTTTGCTTTGTTGGTTGTTTTGTGATATTCTACTGCACGTAAGGAACTGCGAAATATTTCAACTTCTTTATTTTTATATAAACAAATTTGGCTAAAATAAGTCCAAAGGCATATGTTTTTACAGTTTGAAGCCTTCATTAACCTATGTTTCATCATTCTGCAATAGGGTAGTAGCTTACTCTTCTATCCTGTTGAACTTAGTGACATAAATAAAGAGAGCATGTCAGCAAAGTTTCTTCCTCTTTTTATTTTCAAAACCACACTGTTGAAAAGTCAAAAACTCCTTAATGTTACATGAAATCTAGTTGATATAGAATAAAACAGAGGTCGACATCTTGTTCACCTGCTTGAATCTAAGGAAAGCCATACGTTTCATGTGAAACATCCAGAATTCACTCCTTGAGCTGATTAATGATTGGCTACAGGGGTTGGGCCTTATGTAATATGTAGTGAAGTTTTGGATCAGAGAGAGTCCTATTAGATTTAAACCTAAAACTGGATTTCAGGATTGGAACTGGCAACCAAATGATAGACTTATGTGAGGCTCATTATTCTTTCTGATAATCATCTTAAAAAACAAAACACCACATTCACTATAACCTAAACAATGTGGCCATCATATGCAATGTTTAGGAATAAATCTGCATTAGAATTGTTATGATCATGTACTTCGTATCTGAGGACACAGCTCAGGTTTATGATCTTAAATACATTTACTTAAAGAAGACTGGTTTCAAAACAACACCACTGCATTTTTCTGGTGTGAACAGTAAGATAGATTTCTGAACTTGACTGAATTTTTGGGAAGAGATAACACCTCTAAACCATATATGACCAGAGAGTTTCACATACTCCCACTGTATTTCCTTTGTTTGGACGATTCTCAGGTTTTTGATCAAAAGCAGACAAGAATTGAAGACAAAAAGCTGAGCGTGACTTGTGTGAGTAATAAGCTAGACGGATTGTTAAGGAAAAATAACCTTTAAATGTTCTAAGAACACTTATTCTCAACAGAAAATATTATTGCATTAGAAAGGAACACTTTCATGTTAAAAGAAATGCAATGTCAGCGGTTTAAGAAACAACACAGATTGCATCAACAATTACAGATAAAAATATTTTTGTGTAAATCTATGTATCTATGTATGTATGTATGTATGTATGTTATGTACTGTTTGTACTGTATGTACTGTATGTATGTATGTATTTATTTATTTGTAGTACCATAACAGCTTGGGGGAGGTGAATAATTAACATCTTTAACTCACTATAGATCCAATCCTAAGTGTTTTATTGTGCTATTTATTGCAGCACATGTTTTATGGTTTATTATTATGCTATTGTATCTGTAGTGTAAGCTCTTCAATGTTACACAATAGGCTAATTCTTAATTATTACATCTGCATTTCAGATAAATGCGTACAGAGAGTACTCATGAATATTTCATTTTGGTTTGCTGTTTGTTGAACATTGTCAAGCTTCACGGATCAATTGCTCACTGATCGTTGAACAGACCGGTGTATTGTGATGAAACTGTAGTAGTCACTAGTAAAAGCTAACAAGCAGAGCGTTACTTTATCATTACATTGTGTAAAATGTAATGTATAATGGCATGCCCCTTATTTATTTATTTTGTAGTGCCTGAATTGTTTGGAGGTCAAAAATTTCCTGGTGGATGACCACTATTGCTTGTGAGTAACCTATACCATAAAATAAGCTTTTACTTAAGAATATGTAGTTCAGTAATAGTGTATTAGGACACAGTATGCTGGCAGGAACAAGAGCCAATAAATCTGTATTCCATCAAACTAATCTCCATATAAATCTTATGGCTCTACTCAGTCCATGAATCAGCTCCCATAAAAATAAGTCGTAATTTTTGGTGTTTAAGTATTTCACAGTTAAACAAGCAGCTCACCCATAGCAGATAAGACTTAACCATTGGCTCATGTCAAAGACAAACTTCTAGTGGCATCTGCCCACATTCATTGTTCTGGTCCAGTGTACACAGTGAGAGAAAGGGCTTTCCCAGTTCTATGGAGACTGCACACACTCCTATAATAGACATAATGAGAGTGGCCTGTTTTGGATTAGGCTGTTTGTTCTAAATTGTCCACAGAAATTAATTTGAATTTTTTTTGTCTTCCACCAATGTAGTGTCTAGTGAACAAATGAAGTACAGTACTTTTTAAAACACACAAATGGTCCTTGTAACAAAATGAACACCATTGTATAAACTAGTAAAAATTAATTGTGATTTTAACATCCAAAGCTCCTTACTGATGTATTGATTTAACAATAATGTTCAACACAACCACTGAAAGCAGAAGGAGGGATTTTCCCTTTCTAAATCTACCTGCACATCTTTATCAATTTCTAGTACTGATCCAGAAGTGTCATTTGTGTGGTGGACTTTTCTGTAATCTAATATTAAATAAATTTATATTATCCTTGAATAGCAGCTTTTGTGCTTAGTGCCATCATAACCCAAATTAGAACTTATGTTATGGAGTCTGTTTTACTAGGCTTCCACTTAAAAGGGTTTTCTGTTTACTGCCAGAGACTCTATATATAAGCTGAGACCTTGCTGCAATTTTTTTATGAATTTAGCAGGCCTAAGTAAAGAAAAAGTTTTAATGTGCCAGTTATTTGTTGTGTACATAGTTTGTTTGACTATGAAGGCAACAAAATGGGAAACTCTAGGTCTTGTATAAGAGATGTGTGTTGCTGTGTATTCAAATGAGGGCAATGCACATGAAGGTGTGTCCTGATGCAAAGTAAGAAGACTGGGAGGCAACAGAATGTCACGCTCAGATCCAAAACTCAACACTTGTATCTGGGACTTAAGTGTGAAGATACTGTTCAAAGTTTTATCCATATAGGCCACCTAAATATTTTTGTTAAGCCATACCTTTAGGTGCTCTGTCAAAATAAAAATAGGCTGCCATATGTATGACGGTACTATCACATTCACAGCTCAGGTGACATGGCTCCCTCTAGTGTTTAAAAGAGGAAAGCTTACCTTATGTTGGCAAAAAAAAAAAAAAAAAAAAGTGGTGTCCTGTATAAAGTGACTGTATAAAGAAGAGATTTTATTGCTGAGTTTTAGATGACATTGCTACAGTTTATACCCCAATATTATTTAATACAGATGGGAAACAGGCAAAATTACCATTGTGCAACTGCAGATTTTGTTGCAATACAGTATGTTTCAGCAAATAGTGCTTGGACGAGAGACCGCTGGGAATAACAGGTACTAGTGGGGCGCCAGTGGCTAAAACTGTCATTGTGTCCTTAGGCAAGACACTTTATTGCCTACTAAGAAAGTGGTGTGCGCATGAGTGTTGGTGGTGGTTGGAGGGGCCAATGGCGCAGATTGGCAGCCACACTTCTGTCAGTCTCTCTCAGGGCAGCTGTGGCTACAATAGTAACTTACCACCACTGTGGAGTGAATGAACAATGAACTGTAAAGCGCTTTGGCTGTCTTGAGAAGTGCTATATAAATGCAATGATTAATTAATTTAGATAATTTGACAAAATAAATGCTCAATCAAAACATTATTGTGTAATGTCTTTGAGGTGGCCAATGATCCACATGTGCATTCTTGGTAAATGACCCAAATAGAGGAGAGGACGTGACGGAGCTCTGATTAGGAGGATCCCTCCTAAGTGGTTCAAAAGTTGAGGATCCTGGCAATTGGGAAACACCCTTAGTCTTACTGAAACCCAGCTCCGTCCTGGGCTGTTCTCATATTGGGTGTTTCTCAATTCCCAGGATCCTTCCTCCAGAGACCACTTTGTAGCACTTCTCTGGAGTCGACTCCTCTGAAGTAGAGCCAAGAAAAGCGATGTCCCCATGCTACGTAAAACGTGTGAATAATGAAGGCTGAGTGAATCATCTGTTATCGGGTTATTTAGGCTGATTAGCCTAGAGAAAGCTTTAAGAGATTTTGCTGCAATTGTCCTGATTTAATGAATTCGATCTGGTACTGTGTTATTTGCAGCAATGTTGCTAAAATAGCAGTTTTTTTTTTTTACTTTTGTATTGTGTAATGAGTTTTTTGATTGCAGCGTTCTGAGGTGGCCAAGGATCCACCTGTGCGTCCCTGGTAAAAGAGTCAAACGCAGGAGTCGAGCGCGGAGGGTGTGAGGACTTTGGAGAAACTGGAACACCACCTGGCGGAGCTCTGATGACCATTATATGTTAAGGCCATAAACTGTACCAGTTTCACTGCCCCCTTCTGGACGCGCAGCTTCATTGACTGTTTCTATCACTACACACATGCATCTGCAGCTTTCGAGATACTAAATATTACTTTAAATTGCTATTTACTGTCTTTAAACTGTACATACCAATAATTACCTATTGTACATAATAGCTGTGCAACTTATTTTTGGACTAAACATGCATTAATTGATGTTCTCTTAGATTCACATTTAACGTAAATGCTATCCTTCTGTTCCCCACAACATTACCCAGTTCTTGATCTGTTCTTGACTCAAAGAGTCTCTTTGTCACTCTCCACATAATACAGTTAAATTTAATAAATTTTCAAATAAATTTTCAGCACACTTTAATTTATTTTCATTCATTTCAAAGCAACACTTGTAACAGAGTACTGAAGACATGCACTTTTGGTTAAGCATGATGGAGAAATATACGTAGGTGAAGTAAAGCTCGGTCAATTTATTGGTGCATATGGAAAAAATACAGACTGCCTTAACAGTCCTTAATAACTTACTTTCAAATTTTGAAGACTGAAAAGCCTCCCATACGGTGACCCTACTAGCCAACATTTGGTTTACAATATAATGGCCAATATCTGTAATGCTGAACTTCACTGCAACCCCATTTCTACTGCATAGCCCAAAGATCACCCCTGGACAGTAGAACAGATTAAACAGTATGTGCTCTCATGAGAAATAAACAGCAAGCAGACAAAGTCACTTGACAAAAAACTTGGACACAAAAAATAAAAATATGAAGAGTTACCTCAACAGCAACAATAAAGTATTTTAGGACAAAACCATTTTAATATCCATTTAGCTCGTAGTGCAAATTAATATTTTACTGGATTTTATTTATAATATTTAAATTAACTACAGTTCCTGCAGAATATTGAGACATTTCTGAGGATTATGGCACATTTCAAAACAAAAGAAAAACTGATCACAGGTATTATTTTACTACAACAGGCAAACTTTACAATACACTAATATATCAAGATATATATTGTGACCAAAGTTTGTCATGAATAGATAATATATTTAGAACACAGTTATAAAGCAGTACATCAATATTATATTATTAGGATATCTGTTTGCAGAACAAAAGTATTAACTGCAGTCCTGGTTTGTTTCCACAACAAACACCCTGACACAATTCACATAACTGCCTCCAATTAGTGCTGCAACATCCAAAACCCAACGCTCAACAAGAAGCCAGAAAACATCCCACAGAGGGAATGACAGACAGCACTGTGCAGATATGGGTCTGTCCAAACAGTGCTCACTTTCAACTGAGCACCCACAAACACCCTAAAACATATTTGCTCTTGCAACACTCAATAGTTAGATGTATTTTACAGATATAGCTATATAGTAATGTATATACCTGCAGAGTGTACACAATCTGACCACTAGTTCTGACGGGCTCCGAACCACCTCGTGACAAGAGACCGCCACAGAAAGGGTGCATGCAAGAAGAGTACAAGAACCCAATTTAGGATGAGAATAATCACTACTGCCACTGGTGCAACAAAGTCTATATTCTGTATTGATATTGCAAAGAGGTGGATGACCAGCTGTTCTGTAGGAACTGTGGCCTGGGACTTTCTCTGTCTTTTCAGTTGCTATTTCCTCTAAATAATTCAGGAGAATCTTGGTCTGAAGTACAGGGCTTCAACCCTCTTAAAACTTGGTCCATTTGTTTCCCTATTCTGTTGTTTGCTAAACAGAGACCTTAAAATTAGCTGTAAAAGATAAATTGCACATTACTAAACTTGTAAATGTTAGGGGTCCTTTTTGATTTAAAAGACAATCTCGAGAGGACAAGCAACATGGAGAGAAATGCCAATGCTCTTCTCACTTGGCGGTCATCATTTGGACAAACTCTGGAAAAGAACAAAGTATTTATTAAAATCCAACACAAAATGCTTACGCCAGATTTACACTGACTGCAAGTGCGTACTTTGAGAGTGTTACTGCCATATTGCCTGTTAGACCAACTATGACAACTTTGGTGCATATTTCACCAAAGCAAGTTTCAAGGGGTACACACGTGTAATTCACGTGTAATGACCTGTAAGCCGCTCCAGACTGCTATTTCTTGTGTATTCTTCCCTCAGACCTGAGTCTCACCCGCAATCAAACCCCAAGGTCAGTGTGGCAGGACACAGAGGTCAGAGCAGAAGTCAGTGTGGCAGGGCGCAATGGTTATAATGACCTTTAAGTCTTGTGGGACCCGAACCGCACCACACTTGCAGTCAGTGTACACACAAAAGTTCAGCCAACAGAAGACAAGGCATCACAGTTGAATAGGGTAAAGTCTAGAAGATTTTTAAAATATATTATTATACCAATCTTGACATTTGCTGATACTCCACATTTAATCCCTTCAAATGAATAATAAAAAACTTTGATACTTTAGGTTTTGGTTTCATACCTTGATGTCATGACACTGGTTCTGATCATTATGGCAAAATTCACTGCATTGTTCAATTAAACAATTCTGATTCTTGAAACTTGGTCTCCTCCACTCCTCAGCCAAATAGATTTTTAACTACTTTATTTTGGTCATCCATCAGTTTTCACAATTTTTTCATGCATGTTCAAATAATTCTTGCATTTGAGGCTCAAGTGTTCAGAAAGTTTGTTTTCACCTACCCCCTAGCCCTGCCACTTCTGGTAAATAGTATATATTGCGGCGTATGTAGCCCAATGCTTATCCCACACGCCGCGGCGGGCTAAGACACGGGGTAAAACACTGTGGAAGCGTAACTCGGAACAAATGCACATATACACGGTACTTGTTCGTAATGGTAGGCATACGCGTTAGAGCACTTACTTTAAAGCTGCTGCCGTCCGTAGCCATGCACCGATTCCTTCTATGCGCAAATCTTTCCTGTTAAAATACGGTCAACAGAAAGTTGCTCCCCGTGCTCACCCCGCCACCATGATCCAAGGCCTTACACTCAACAGGTGAGCGCGCTCATATATAGGCCACACCACACCCACCGTGCCACCCCCAGACACCGCAGTGTAGTGCACAGAGTTAAAGCGCGTGCACATTAGTGAGGAAACCAATAGCAAACCCACGAATGGCTCCTACATACCGGCCCCTAATTATTAACTAGTAATAATTAACCACCACCAACTACTTGTAGGAGACAGAAGAGAAACCATACTAAACCACAAAAAGAAATAGAGTCCATAGTGGTCACTGCTCTTCCGCTGACAGCTAGTCCTGAGACACTTTACTTTTAATGTTTGCCACCTGGACCTTCAGTTCCCTTTTCCACAGCTTGTCCATCCTGCTGGCCACCACCGCAGCTGTCAACTCCATACGAGGGATGGTAACAGGTTTGAGTGGAGCCACATGTGCCTTGCCCATCACAAATGTGCAGTAAGCTCTGCCACTGATGTCACAGAGTAACAGATAGGTCACGGTTCCAAAACCCTCCTCACTTGCATCCGCAAAGTGGTGCAGCTGCGCAGAAGCAAGATCACCAAAGTTCATAGGTTTCAAGCATCTACTGACCTCCCAGTGTTCAAGGAGATGCATATCTTCCAGCCAGGCCAACCAATCTCTAGCCACTGAAGGAGGCAGAGGATTGTAAACTGAACGGATGACTGACAGGATTCCTCTTCTCGTCAGCGGATGATTTTTGAGTGTGATCTTGAACTTAAACAAGTCAGACTCCACGCACCACTGCACGCCCAAAGCTCACTCTATAGGCAAGACATCACTGTCTAAATCTAGATCTTTTACTTCTTTGGCTCTCTTTTCAGCAGAAAGAACTGAGTGCCGATTACTGACCCATTTCGTAAGCTTAAACCCACCTTTGGCACACAAAGCTCCAAGTTCTTGACATAAAGACATTGCTTCCGCTTCAGAGGCAACAGACACCAAGCAATCATCAACATAAAAATGGTGCAACAGAGTATTGACAGCCGCAGGACTGAAATGGTCATGATTATCCTCAGCACACCTCCGAAGAGCAAAAGAGGCACAGCTAGGAGAGGACGTAGCACCAAACACATGTGCTACCATTCGGTACTCCGCGAGCTCCTGACTGCAGTCTCTGTCAGGCCACCACAGGAATCTCAACAAATCACAGTCTTCAGCTGGTACCCGGACCTGGTGAAACATGGCCTCAACATCAGCCATAAGCACAACAGGTTCCTTATGAAATCTGGTGAGAACATTAACCAACAGACTAGTAAGGTCAGGACGCTGAAGCAGTTGGGAGTTCAAACAGGTGCCTTGAAAAGTGGCTCCGCAGTCAAAGACTACCCGCAGCTTTTTGTTTTGAGGGTAGTACACACCATGGTGAGGTATGTACCACACCCTCATATCATGACGAGCCAACTGGTCAGATGGAACTCGCTCAGCGTAACCATTGGCAAGCATCCCTGACATGAATGTAACATAATCACGACAAAGAGACAAATCTTTGGTCAAACATTTTTCAAGACTCTGCGCACACTGTTCTGCAACGGTTTTATTGTTCAGCATGTTGAGGGCTTTTTCTCTCATGGGCAAAGCAATGCAATAATGGCCATTCACCAACCTGACTGACTCAGAGACAGACTCCATAAATTTGTTCATCTTCTTTAGATAGGCCAAGTTGTTCTTCCTGTTTTGTTTCAGGGAAGTCAACCTTTAGCTGTTTTTCCCAAAGTTCATCCAACTTTGCCACCGAGATCCTCCCCACTGGCATGACATACTCCTCTTAGCGGGCCATTCACGGTCTAACCAAGGATGGTTTTAATGGCATAAGGACCTCCACCCTCTGCTCGCACAACCTCCCACGGCTCCAGTGCCTGAGGTACATTGGTCCCAATCAGAAGATCCACTTCTGCCTTGATCTCCGGGATGTTTATGTGATTTAAGTGTGGCCATCGTCAAAGGTCCTTCGTATATGGAATGTTTCCCCTGTGAACAGGCATGCTCTGTTGAGTGAAGATTTCTGGCAAGTCACAAAAACGGTCAGAGCCAAGTCCAGCTACTTCCAGGTCGGTTAGCGTGTAACTGTCTACCACCTTCTCCTGTCCCATTGTCCGGAGGAGAATTCCCAACTTCTTCCCACTGAGGTTGAGTCTGTTCATGAGCCGCTCCGTGCAAAATGAAGCAGTGCTCCCTGGATCTAAAAACGCATATGTCAGCAAAGTCTCATGCCCTCTTTTGGACTTCACCTGTACAGGCAGGATTGACAAGGTACAGTCCTGTTTTCCAGCCCCAGTTAACCCACTAGATTGAACAGACACCACAGCGCCTTCTCTGGCCTCCTCTGAACAGCTACTTGCCTGTGACAAACTACCTTGTCTAGATCTGGACTGAACATGCAACAATGTGGGGTGGTTACAATTGCACACTCTACATGTCAGACGCTTCCTGCAATCTCGACTTCTGTGCCCAATGCACAAACAACCAAAGCACAATTTGTTTTCCTTCACAAGAGACATCTTTTCATCTTGAGTCTTCTTATCCAACAGAAGGCAAACATCCAAAGCATGACCAGCTCCACAAAATAAGCAAATTTTTACAGGTAGGTTCTCTCCTTTATTCAGAGAGTCATCTCTTTCTGTCGGCATTACTGTAGTGGCAAAACTACTACCTTTGGGTTTTAGACTGGTCCGAGGAGTCACAGGTTTGAAGTCCCCTTTTACTGTCCCTGGGGAGTCCTGTATGTCCCCAAACAGAGGGTCACTTGCGATCTTCACTTGTCTCTCGACAAAATTTACAATATCATTGAATGTGGCTCTACGACAAAACTTTTCCTGAATATCACAGGCCACATTTCTCCAACGGTCCCTGAGCTTATACGGTAACTTCTTGATAATTGTTTGCATGTTAGTAGGAACATTCAGGTCACCCATACACTCTCCCATTGAATTGCAGCACTCATTGAGCAAGAAACTGAAGGCCTGAAGCGCCTTTACGTCCTCACCTTTCACCACAGGCCAGGCAAGCACCCTTCCCATGTATGCCAATGCAACTTTGAAAGGGTCACCAAAATGTTCTTGAAGCAGACTCTTAGCTTGGATGTAGCCACAAGCAGGAGGCAGGTGTTGATAGCTTCAGACCAAATCCCTGGGCTGACCTCGAGTATACTGTTCAAGATAATATAGACGGTCTTTGTGGTTTTGAGTTTTGGCTTCGATATTATGCTCAAAAGCGCTAATGAAGGTCTGATATTGTAAAGGATCTCCGTCGAAGGTATGCAAGTCCCTCTTGGGCAAGAGAAAGAGCGACTGTTGTTCAACCAACAAGGATGTGATCTCATTTTCTTTCTCTAGAACCGTAAGTAAACGCTGATCAGATGTGTTCTCTGTTGTAAGTGTGGGTGGATCAAGCTGGGTGAATGGAACATCTCGATATACTTCACTGCTGGGTAGCACTGACAGACCGGCCCCACTAACAGCAGTTTGGAGCTCAACCTGGTAACTCACCTTAGGCTTTGTAGCAGCAGAACCTGAAAGCAGAGCACCCCGCGGGCTCCGTCTGTGATGACTGGGTGGTAAATGCAGGCACAAATGTAGCAGCATCTACATTTAACTGAACAGTCTTGGTTCTCTTCAAATAGGAATTCATCCCATCCGATGTAACAGAAATGTGAGATCCTTCTGAGGCCTTAAATACACTTATTCTGGCCATAGAGGCAGCCAGCTCCATGTCCAGATCAAGCTCCTCTTTCTTCCTCCGCAACAGCTCCTGCTGCTCCTCCATTTTCCTGCGCAGCTGCTCCTGCTGCTCCTCCAGAGCATGCTTCTCCCTCAGAAGCCTCTGCCGAGCCATAAGAGCGGCAGTCTCAGCCTCAGCCTTCAGTCTGGCAGAGGACGTGGAGGACATATTGGACTTACTCACCAGTGTGCTGCGCTTCTTTGATTGATTGGATGCATTAGAGACACTGTCACTCGGCCCGATTTCCTCAGCCGCATTTTGCAAATCCCTTCGTGCACCTACACCACTGCCACTGGACAGAGGAGGATCTACAGATGGAGCACAAGATGGTTCAATGGCGCCCTCTTCCAGTCTATGTGTGACATCCGAAATAGCTGGCACCTCCAGGATCCATTTATTTGTCTCCTCCACAAAGGTACTTTTATGCTCCTCCACACTATCAAACCATTGGTTTTGCTTCTTTTGTTCATCAGGAGGGAGCATGGGAACAACTAGATCGTGCAGCCGACAGGCCTCACTGTACAAACTGGACACAATCTCAAGACATAATCTTACCTTTTCAACATTTGCAGGATTTTTCTTCAACTCTGTAATGTCTCTTATTGAACTTTTAATCCTTTTCACTTTTGCTTTTCTTTCATCTTGAAGCTTTTCCACTTTATGTTCCAAGGCTTTGGGAGTGAGTTTTGATTGTTTCATTTCCAACATTTGACCTGGAATCAGTCTCCATTTTCATTCACAAAATCACAATAATCACAAAAGTCTGCACTTACACACAACACAGCGCTTTAATTTTATTGTCTTATTTCCATTTATTTTATTTTTTTATTATAATTTTATAAATTTTATTAAAACGGTACAAGTTCCTGAAAGAAATTATTCCCCCTAACTATCCACCGGAGCTAAGCTAACTCAACCCTAGTCTTCTGCACGTACTAGCGGTGGGTTGTTGTACCTCGGATATACCGATAGACTGGAACCAGACAAACAGTCTCAGAACCAGAACTACCGGCACTCCCAAGCGCAATGCTTCACCCGCTTGACGCACAAGCGAAGCCCTAAGCGGGTCCCAGAACAACGTGAAAGTGCTTCACCTTATGTGAAAGCACCACTAAAGCCTAGCCGGGGAATATGATTAACATTCAATCCAAAATATTTACAACAACATGCAGTACCTTTAATCAAAGTGGCTGTGACGTTGTGTAGCACAGCAAATTTGTGAATGAATGGGCTCACGAGAAATTCATGCGCGTTCACGTCTATCGTTCACAACTCCGAAAGCGATCCAAAACATCCAGATAGTTGCACGACAATACGATGAAATCCACGCTTCAACAACCTTTCTGTTGACAAAATATTGCGGCGTATGTAGCCCAATGCTTATCCCACACGCCGCGGCGGGCTAAGACACGGGGTAAAACACTGTAGACGCGTAACTCGGAACAAATGCACATATACACGGTACTTGTTCGTAATGGTAGGCATACGCGTTAGAGCACTTACTTTAAAGCTGCTTCCGTGCGTAGCCATGCACAGATTCCTTCTATGTGCAAATCTTTCCTGTTAAAATACGGTCAACAGAAAGTTGCTCCCCGTGCTCACCCCGCCACCATGATCCAAGGCCTTACACTCAACAGGTGAGCGCGCTCATATATAGGCCACACCACACCCACCGTGCCACCCCCAGACACCGCAGTGTAGTGCACAGAGTTAAAGCGCGTGTACATTAGTTACATGAGGAAACCAATAGAAAACCCACGAATGGCTCCTACAGTATAGGAGCAAAGAAATAGTTTAATAGAGGCATTGGCATGTATGCTAATGGTTGCCAAATCAAAACTTGTACCTTCATAATTGACCTGACCATCCCCATCGATGTCAGCCTCACGGATCATTTCATCCACCTCTTCGTCAGTCAGCTTCTCTCCAAGGTTGGTCATGACATGCCGTAACTCTGCAGCACTGATGTAACCATTTCCATCCTTTAAAACAGGGTAGTAGTTACAGATATTTAATATGTGAAAACTAACAAAGTCAGCAAAAAAGGATTATTTTATTTAAGATGGCACCTTGTCAAAAACTCGGAAAGCTTCTCTGATTTCCTCCTCACTGTCTGTGTCTTTCATCTTCCTTGCCATCATGGTCAGAAACTCAGGGAAATCAATAGTCCCGTTACCTAATCACAGAACATGATGAGATGAAAGAAGCTTACATATTAACAATAATGTTTACATAACTTATGCCAAAGCCTGCGATGGTCTTATTAAATGAAATAAGTAGATATAGAACATTTCTCTGTCTTCCTTTCTCACAACATATGTATCATATACCAACAAATTTTACTTTGTGGAGATGCTTCCTGATGTACGAGAGATGTGATTAGAGGACTATTTAAACATGATTGAAACAATACAGATGTGTATTTAGTGAAAGTGTAACGTATCAGAATGCTTCAAAACACAGCATTTCCACCATCTGCCTCTTAGAGCATAATGAAGTGAGATTTGCTGCTCACCATCAGCATCCACCTCATTGATCATGTCTTGCAGCTCAGCTTCAGTGGGGTTCTGTCCAAGAGAGCGCATGACTGTCCCCAACTCTTTTGTGGTAATAGTGCCATCACCATCTTTGTCGAAGAGTGAAAAGGCCTCCTTGAACTCTGCACAGTACAAACACAGGCAATGGATGCCGTGCACTATTGCATACAAGTGTTTTGTAACCATTATATATAAATAACAACATGTTGCTGTGGATGCACCACAATTAACTTACCAGCAATCTGCTCCTCAGTCAGCTGATCTGCCTGAATTAAAAGAAATTATAGTGTTTATGATTAACAGTTAAATTAGAAGACTATGCTTGATCAAACACAAATCTGTGATTCTGTACAGCATTTCAACTATGTTGGGTCCCACACAGGTTGTTCAAGAGTCCTTCCACACATGGCAGCCTCAGACAGGGAAAGTGTAGAGAGGGACGGGTATAAATACTCACAGCCAGGAATACACATGGCTGCTATAATTAGTGAGAAGCGAACAGGGTCGTCAATGTAGCACAGAGGATGAGAGCCACAATCTTCTTGTATTTAGCAGCCAGATGCTGCATTATAATGCGAGCCCTGCCAACTGTTGCCAGACAGGGATAGCTGCTAGTGTACAACTCTTTAAAGCGTATGAATGAATGAACAACAATAAACATAGGTACTTGTCCGACATTAACCTCATGTAAACAGAGCTTCACGGGACTGTCTTCCTTTAGCGTTCAAGTGTTTTGGAGGGTGCAATGCGGGTGCTGGCAGCCTGCTGCACAGAGCATGGTTTGGTTCAATGCGGGGGGAAGGGAGGGTCGGGAGGAAGGGTAGGTAGAGGATCATTCAACAAGCAGAATGCGGCTCAACGTTGTGACGCAAGACGTCATCATGGGCATAACCAAAGTGATCATATTTTATTTGAGAAGCATAAATGCTTTATATGTGCCGTGTGCGCATACAGTAAGCTTAACTATAGGCCTACCTTGTACATGTTGATTGTTTGATTTGTTTTGTCATATGGGGATCCGGGATAGCGTTATCCGGCTCACATACACCCGTCCATTTATTTTTACACATTAACCCCGGCCACTACGGTGAAATAATAATTACATTTGCCCATGTCCACCTCTTCCAACCAAATGACTCAAAAGAGATTAACAGGAAACATACTGCTGCTCGACGGGCTCCTCCCTTGATCAAAGCTTTTTGGAGCACAATAACGATGGTGTCATTTTAGATTGAAAACAGTAAAATGCAACGTTGCCAAAATATTAAAAAGGGTGCTTATGAATTATTCCACGCACTCCCATCACGCCACGATATCACTGTGCAACGCATCGTTTTGACATGCAAAAGCAGTAGCTCGTGATAGGCCTTGTTAATTCCATTTTGGACCAATGTACTTGCATTGTGCTCTAAATGGTTCATAGAAGGATTAGAGGAGAGCAAAAACAATCGTATGAATGCTAACATTGCGCTTATCTCGTAAGACAGCACGAGCTATGCTATTCACGGCTACGCTGGTATAGCCTTCTATACTCACCATTGTCCTGTTGGCTTTTCAGGCTCCAAGAAGAGTCTCTATCGTTATGAAGAAGTACGCTACTTTGTAATAGATATAGAAACACTATATTCAGGAGTATTTGTCTTGGATTTTGTAAAATGTGATAAATAATGTGTGTAATAGCGCCGTATTGCCGCAGAGGAGCTAAAGATCTGTGTGACGCCGGGTGGTAAAAGCATTGGGCACTGGTGGGTGTTCTGCGTACTGCTTGGTGCCTGTATCCTTCCGACCTGCTTCACGGCTCTATTTTAGATACAAACACTGGCAAATTTGTACGGTTCATGACTTATATGTGTATAAAGAATTTTAAATATTCATATTAATTTCAAATGCATCTCGTGTGGTAAAAGTCATGTTTAAGAACATAAAAAGAAGAGTTAAGAACTAATTTTATAATTACAAGACAGATTCATTAATTAAATTGGCCTATTTTACTTACTATGCCCACTTTTTCATATTGTGTTTGACTGACATTGACCACCAGGGGTAAGCTTTACTTTTAGTACGACCACTGTTGGCCTATTAAAATTGTCGAAAGGATATTCATTCTTTACTTGAAAGAGCCCGATGCATTGAAAGAACATCAATTAAGCAATATTTTCTTTCTTTTTTTAATTTGATTTGTTTTTATTGCTATTCACTCTGATCGAATCCCTCTTGGCTTCTCTATGAAAACTTATAAAGCATCTTGATACACTTATTCAAAGAGTGTAAAAAGTCAAAATAGTTTTATTAGGCATGATGTGTTTACAACAATGTTTACAACAATACAGTTTTAAATTCTGAAGAGAAGATAGGTTTAACACAATCGTCTCTCTTTGCAGAGATGACCATATGGCAAGAACACCAGCAGAGGGCGCCATAGATCTAAGTTGGTTTAGTGCAAATACTTAAGACATCCTCTTCTTCATCGTCTTGTCTAAAGAATTGTCTGTTTTCCTGATCTTTACCAGATACTGTTTCCACTTTTGCATCATTACAAAAGCACTTTCTAATATCCCTAGGAAACCCCAAAGCCCATGGTTTTCTGTACTCTGAGGTATGAAGTGTTTGCCTGCTGAGTCTTTTTTGGCACAGCCTGAAGAAATGCCTGAATTTGACATATTTGACCCTGTTGAACATGACGTCTAGACATTCCAGTAGCCAGTTCAGTCCCTGTTTGATGATGACTGATATAGTGTTAAACAAGGAGTAGGTGCAGCAAACTCCCAGTAGCATCAGTAGACAGTTGGCCACCTGATACCCACGGGTCTCCTCATGGTGCTCCCGTTGACCACTCACAAAGTCTCCAAAGCCCACTGTGCTGAAAGCTACAAAACAAAAGTACAAGCTCTCCAGGTAGCTCCAGCCTTCCATGACAGAATAGAGTGAAGCTGCACAGCAAGCAACCAGTAAAACAGCGAGGAGTAGAACAAAGGTCACTTGAAGTATTGATGGTTTCCAGTTATTTTCATCATCTTCATTATTTCTGTTTTGCAGTCTGCTGTGCTGGGACCTCCTTCTGCAGCACCAGACGATAGCCACACTTAAAAATGTGATGATTCGCTCCAAAAAGAGATTGAAGAAGAGGATTGTTGTGGAACAGCCCAGAAGACCATAAAAAACAAGTAGAACCTTTCCTATGACAGTGGATGGGGCAGACACTCCAAAGCCTATTTTGGAAAAGAAAGAGTTTGTCATTCACTATTGTTCAAACAGGGCTATCTATCTGTAAATATGGAAGAATCTTAGTGGTTGTCTTTTTTCTTTTTTTTTTGCTTTATATGGGACTGTAGGTGTATATTCATGTAAGTCATGATATATATAAATGTAGCAATAATAATAAAGGCAGGGGAAATGAACATCAATATGATACTAGGGAGTTAGTAATAAAAAGAATAACTGATAAAGTGGATGGGTGGATGGGAACATGGACATTGGATGTGGGGGATGATGATTTAATCTTTCCGGGTGTGGATAAATGTACTACTTTGAGGAATGCAATCTGATTTTTTATTTTATTCCAAGTTTTTATAAAACTTGATGCAACAGTCGGTAAGAAAGGTGGTGTTCTATAAAAGAAATTGATCAGTTGTTACATTAGAGTTTCTACTGAGATAATTCACATGTAGATAGACACGCATTAAGGGGCATGTAAAATTGATTTTACTCTGACCATATTTGTTTATCTTGCAAATACTGATTTAGATGAACCC
The DNA here is from genome assembly GCF_026225935.1 of Boleophthalmus pectinirostris. Taxonomy (NCBI): domain Eukaryota; kingdom Metazoa; phylum Chordata; class Actinopteri; order Gobiiformes; family Gobiidae; genus Boleophthalmus; species Boleophthalmus pectinirostris. Next base: position 17,482,943 of record NW_026571541.1, read on the forward strand.
CTTTAAGCTGTTGTAAAATGTGTCTACTTGTTTCGTTTTTTTTTTTTTGTTTTTTTAGATTTGTAAAGGATTTATACATTTTCTTTCCTAAAAGCACTGCTATGTTACTCACCAATGGTGGAGACTACTGTTCCCACAAAATAAAAAGCTCCTGGGAAGTCCCATAGTGCCCTTCCCTGCTGGGATCTGATTCCGGCTGTCCTGGCCTCTTCATAGTGATATAAAATGGACTTTAGCTCCACATGGCTAATGTTATGCTCTTCACTGAAGGTTTTGAGTCTACTGGTCCAAAGATGATGGGCTTGAAGCTCATATGGTCTCTCCAAAAAAGAGAAGATGGCTGCTCCCGCTAGCATGTAGAGGGCAATAAGTATGCCCAGCAGGCAAAAGCGAGCACTGTCCCTGCCAGGGGTGAGGGACGGACACCTGCAAGACTCTTTCTTCATATCTTTAATACAGTAAGCTCTACTTTGGCAACCCTTAACTAACTATGACGCATTTAATGTTTTCCCTTAAATCATTAAATCATAAGTTCAAAGCTACTAAACCTTCTTCTGTGAGTGTAGTGCTAGAGCTGTGTGGTTTTCAAAATGATAGTAATCATCTCTGCTGCTCCTTATCTTCAACTCAATAATCCATCTTTGCTTTATTTTTATGAGCCTCAAACACACCATGGCTCTGAATCTCCCTCAGGTACATCTGCCTCTCAGTATTGTCACAAATGTTTATCTTTATGTATGTGTATAAGAAATGTGATATTATTCAGTGTAGCACTGATGACTTCAATCATACTATTAGTGTAATATTATATTAGTGTAAATTTAAGTGATAGACAGAATAACCAAATGGACAGACAAAGTGCAACAATTATTTCAAGTTTTATTGATAAAATATATAAAACTTGTCAATATAATCAGATGTGACATTAGGTTCATTAGCTAAATATGAACAGTAAAAAGGTGCAAAATATATGTAATATACAGGTGAATTTAGCTTGTGGCATGAGAACATTTCTTAACAGTAGACCAAAACTGAGTGTAACTCCATGATGCTAGCTTAATGTGTTGTTAACTTCAAGTCATAGATATAATTATCTTGCAAAAATATATTTTTCGCATTTCAACCTTTGTCACCAGAGTTTGGTTTGTCAGGATAACTATTGTTGACACATGGATACAATGAAATAAAGAGCTTCATAGACAGACTTGTTATCCAAGTTGACAAAAACTTCAGTTCTATTAAAGAAATACACTTTTCCAATTTTGATTTCAGGCAAAATACAGTTCCCAGGATCCTCTGAGACCATGACATGTTGGGGTTCAACATAAACAAGTCCCTCTTTGGCATTGATCTTCATCACACTGTTAAATATGATGCTGCACGATGAAACACTCTCCACTTTTCCAAGTGTGACTGCGCCCAAAAATATTTTTATTTATAAATATACATACTGTATACATACAGTATGTATATAATGTGTGTATACATATATAGACATATATACATACCCTTGTTGCAAAGGTTTTGTTTCTCTTGATTATTTATGGACAAATGTGGGGAACCTATAAAAGTAGATATATACATATTCAAACATATAATATGAAGTGTGTCATTGTTCACACAATATACCTTGAGCTTGTTTTTTTCTGCTGGTTTGGTTTTGTTGCAGCGGTGACAGTTTTCCCAAGCAGCAGGACCATAGAGAGGTATTGTAGTACAGATGACCACAGCACTGCAGTCCTTCCTTTGTAGAGTACAGCAGCTGTTTACTCTCACTAATGCAACATGTCTCCTGAAGAGTCAGACATAATGAGTGGCATGATCAATTGTTATATAATATGCATAATTTATTTATATGTCAAATTAAAAACAGGTGTGTACCTCTTTCTTTAGCAGTCTATACCCACAGCATAAAGCATTTTTTGATGTCACGTTTTGGAGTGATCCCATGCAACATTTTAAGTTAGTACTTTTAATGTCATAAGCATCCGTCCCACAGCACTGGATATTCTTCCCTTTTGTGTGGCTAAAAAGAATGAGAATAATGTTCATGGTGGCTAACATGGACAAGATGTTATATTTTGTTACACCCATATCTATGTCTGGGCTTTTTAACCCAACAATATTTTCCTCAGATACAAGTGACAAGAATTTGGCCATAGGCAAAGACATAATAATAATAATAATAATAATAATAATAATAATAATAATAATAATAATAATAATAATAATAATAATAGGGACAAGGTATCACACATCTATTCTCAATGAACAACTATTCTCAAAGAGCCCAGACATTCCTCCACTGTCTGCTGTTAGGGTTTTCCAGACACTGACACATTCCACCACAGCTGCAGCCCTGTCTGTCTCCGGCAGCACGTCCTCAACCCATGGAAAACTTTCACATACTTTCAAAAGGGAGTCATATTATTAATTATTAATACCTGTATCCACTGCAGCAAATATGTGTTGAAGCATTGTAGACTTGATTTCCACAACACTGATTTTCTAGATGACACTGAAATTAAGAAACAAAATGGAAACTTCAGGTCATGCTATAAAGAAATGTTCACAGACCCTCCTTTAGACAACACTGGCAAAGCTCTAGAATCATAACAGTCTGTTTTTTTTTCCTGAAATAATAAATGCTGCTAAAAACTATAGTTCCCACATCCCATTTGAAATCTTATCTATGCGTCTAGAAAATGGTTCTCCTTTATGTCCATTTGCACACAATAATGCAATGTAATGAGAGCTCACATTCAGAGGTCTAATTATTGGACCAGCTTAGATACTGTAAAAAAGCAACTGGGTGGAGCTCCGCATGCGCACCTATTAAAGCTACTCAGTACACAGATAATGAAAATTCAGGACTATGCAACCATCCTTGTGTACTTGTATGTATATGCTGATTTGCAAATGTCAATTAGTTGTTATAACTTAACTATTTTTACAGTAGACATAATGTTAAATATCAATATCTACTACTTTATTTTGTTGCTTGCTCTTTGATTGGTGGACATCTTGGTTGTAGTGTGGGTCAGTCCCTTTATCGTCAACTTCACCTAAAAAGAAAACAAAATGTTTGGGTATAAAAGCACCAACTGATTGCTTATAGTGCAAGTTTTGAAGAGCCAACACCTTGTATTACAGAGGAACTAGAGAATTTGGAGTTAACTAACAGCATGTAAGAGCATGTAATATTACATTATATGGTAGTTTCCCTGTTTCCCACGGGATCAAAAGTCAACACATATAATTCACATTCCAAGCAAAGCAAAATGTGAATACATTATTATCTATTTTGTTTATGATTTGTGATATTTCGTACTACAGTAATGGTTTATTACATATATATTTACAGTGATAGATGAATATTTCTTATTTATTAATACTTCACAATACAATTTTAATATTGCCAATGGTGATTTTGAATGAGTCATTTGATTCATGCCCCCACTGCACTCTGGAAGTCCTTGCTGTTAAAAAAACAAAAACAGTGGTAGTCACACAGTGCCAATGCCACCATAACACACTTACTTAAAGAGTTCAAGGGTCAACATGGAAAAATGCACATGCATGCCTGATTCAGTGATTCTGCTATACTGCCACAGTCCACAATACATGGGAACAAATTGGGGAATTCCTGGGGAACTTCTTGCTCCCATTAGATCACACATGATCAACAGAGCTAAGTACTTAAGTATGTAATTAATTATTTTTTTCTCACATACCACTGCTATAATTAGAATTATGCTACTACAAGCACAATCCTCTCTCTTCTACTAACTCTCTCAACAATTACCTGGACACTGAGACAATGGCATCACTTGAAGTGTGCCATTCTTCTCAACGCAGTATTCAGTCTCAATGTTGAACTGTTTCTCTGGTCCACAACACTGGTGCTTAGGGGACTCCTTGGGTAACATAACCTTGCTGCCGTTAGCACCGCAACACAAATGCTCAACAGAGCCATCTGTATATGTAATCTTTTGTGCTGATTCATTATGCATTCTCCCATCACAAGATGCTGAGGAAAGAAATGTATTAATCACTAATTGTTCATAATGGCAAAATTATAACTCTGAGTTTCAGTAGCAGGAAAGGACTATTCTGGGCAGTTTCATGACACAGTACATTTACTTCTACTAATTAATTAATAATTTTTTCTCACACCTGCCACTGCTATGATTAACACAGCTACTACAAGCACAAAACTAATACATCCTCTCTCTCTTCTACTACCTCTCTCAACAATTACCTGGACACTCAGACAATGGCGTCACTAGAAGTGTGCCATTCTTCTCACAGCAGCATTCAGTCTCAATGTTGAACTGTTTGTCTGGGCCACAGCACTGGTGCTTAGCGGACTCCTTGGGTAACATGAACTTACTGCTGTTTGCGCCACAACACAAATACCCAAACTGTTCTGTGAAAAATATGTCATTCAGATCACTGTAACAACAATGGAGTGGGTTGCCAGTTTAGAACAACATACCTGTATCAGTAAGGTTTTGTGACATTTTGCTTACGGCATTCCTTTGGTCAAGAGACACTGAAAAACCAAGTTGAAAAATCATACAAAACTCAAACAGGTAAACCTTAATTATTATACACTGTACACTGACCAAACTTACCATTAAATCTAGACTCTACTTGAATACTGTAATGCTTCATAACACAGCATTGAGTTTTAATGTTATACTGGTCCGTTTTACAGCACCTATGGTCAGGAGACTTTCTGTTTAAAATAACTTTACTGTTATTTGGCCCACAACACAATTGGCTGTCCTCATCAAATGCCTCTGAGAAAAAATAAAAGACATATTATTCAGCATATTGAGGAAATCTGAAAACTACAGTAAACCTTTAACGCTTTGTTATTGAATCATAATAGTATCAGTATACCATATTTTTACTCACCTCTGCCACAACACTGGGCTGTCGCTGTAGGTTTATTTAAAACAGTAGATTGGCAGCATATCTCATTGAGTGGATTATAAACTTTTAGCCCACAGCAAGATAACACCTTCTCACTGAGCAGGTCAGTGAGACTGGCTACAAAAAAACATAAAAACTGACTTGGCATTACTAATAACTTATGATGTGTGGCCACTGTTGAGGAGTAACGGATTACATGTACTGGCATTACATAATCAGAATACAAATTATGAGTAACTGTATTCAGTTACAGTTACTGTTTCCATGAGTGGTAATTGGATTACAGTTACTTTGTTGAAATAAATGGATTACATGGCGGTATTTTTCTGTTTTCACATTTTGGGCTAAACCAGGACTAAAACAAAAAATAAAACCAGGACTAAATCAGGTCTAAACTAGGACTAAACCAGGACTAAACTAGGACTAAACCAGGTCTAAAAAATATGACACCTAACAGTAGGGTGGACATAATTTAAGGCAGCAGTGATCTCATATAAAAATAATTTCTCTATCAATAATCTGGTTAAGTAAAGACTGGGCTTTTTATTGTCTTTTAGCAGATAAAACATCTTTGTCTTTGCTTCTCTATAGCAAACAAACGCCCGTTCATTGAGACTTGGGCTCAACAGCCAATTTGAAAATAAGTAATTTAATAGATTATGTTACAAAGTACATTTTGGGGTATGTAATCTGTAATTTGTAGGGGAAAACATTTTAAATGTCACCTTCCCAACACTGTGTGTGGCAGATTTGGATGCTCTTGCTCCTTTCTGCACATTGTACTTTGTTTATGTAACCGATGTGTAACATATTTTAACAAACCTTTGAGTTTTGAATTACACTTGTGATGATTTACTGCTCTGGTGCTTTAAACAGAGTTTGATTTGATAGCATTTGAGCCATAGGGTAGGTCTAAACTAGTACAACTAGTACATTTACACCTTCTATTTGCTTTTAAAAATCACACTTTTAATACCTATACAGTAACACTTAAGTACAGTATCCAGACATTTTCTTCAGTATTACCTTGGCCATGGACTGCACAACAAGTACAATTTTCTTGGTTGAATGTCTGGTTTCTGCTGTGAGGCAGTATTTTTTTGCTGGTATAAATACATAAAAGTTGTAGTTAGTGTGAACCTAGAAAATTTTTATTGGTAGCCTAAAAATAATGTCTTTAATTTAATCACTTACCTATTTGAATCTTTAGTTTCCCCGTTTGCTTTAGATGTGCAGACAGACGCTGTCAACAAGGAGATTGTATATCGTTGTATAAGAGACAAAGTCAAGTCAATAATAAGTGCTAAGAAATTAAAACTGAGAACTAAAATAGACAAAAACTCCAACAAATGTAGGCTATTAACAAACCCTAGACGTCAATGCGTAAATATCCATTGCCTCACCTGTACCAGCAGGTATCTAAATCTGTTAAAACTGGAAAAATGCATTGACTCACCATGAACGCAGACGCCAAATGTGAGCAACAACACTGCAAAAAAATGTCACCGTCAACTCATTTTAAGAAAGTTACCTAAAATTTTAATGACCCGAGAAAAACACAGATAAACCGTGATCAACTCTTGGTGATAACTTACCTAGCCTAGTGGAAAGCACCAGATCCATCATCTTAATGGCTAAACAAAAGACTGGGCACATGCATGGTTTAAGCACTTATAGAAACAATTAGCCACTCCTACCATGTGCTGTAACCTAAAATTACACACGTATAAATATGACACTCGAGGTCGTTAAGCCATAGTGATGATCATGATACTGTCAAGTCACCAGCCCCTTGTGCCCTTGCGCTCCTTGTAATTACGAGCCACAGCACCAGCGAAAATGTCGTTTGTTTTTTCTTTTGTCTACAACATCTGGCAAGTGCAAAGGTACAGGTCGAAAGAACACAAAATGACATAATATGTAGTGTATGTAGTATATGTAGTAATTCACAGACCCTCTGTTCACTATGATTTTATGTCTATTGGGCATTTTCATTTGTAAATGTACAATAAAATAAAAGTAGACTAAACAAATAAATGTATGCATAGCCTACAAGCGGAGGGATAAGAAGAAATACTAGTAAAAAGATAAAATGGTGATTTGAAATGAAATAGGGTTATCAAGTTCTGTATCTTTCCTGCGAAGGACCACAGCTCATCCCGTGGATGAGACGTAATTCCGTCTCTGAGGAAACCACAAGTTCAACTAAAGTTCCTATCACATCTGTTAGTATCAGGAGTGAAAATTGTAAAATTGGAAACAATAGCCATATATAGTACATACCTCCTTTATAAAGACATGTCAATAGAGCCTGTGGGAGAAGTATAGCTCCTCTGTATATTGTCTGAAGGAGTGGGTAAGAGTCCATGATGGAGAGTCTTCAGATCACAGCTAATCATATGTGACCAGCTTTACCACAGACTGGTGGAAGATCTCCTGTAATTCTCTGCACACATTTATAGACCCAAGCTGAATGTAAAATCTCATGTCCATCCTTTTGTTCACATGTGCAACTAGGTACTTCTAGCAGTTCACTACATCCACCTCCTGGGTGATGGTGCATGGGCTCCACTGTAGTCTTCTTTGTCCTGAAATCATGACCAGTTCCAGTTCCTCATCTCAATGTTCAGGAGTAGACATTGTGTGTTCTCTAGTTTAATAGACCCTCCAATAATACCATGGTATGAACAATACCATTCATACCATGGATCAATAATAAGAATCTTATTATACTTTTATGATTCATAAATTTTTCAACTTTCATATTAAACTACTTCTGCTTACACACACGCATCCATCCAGGCAGCAGTCTAAACAGGGACTCCCACACTTCATTTGCCCAGGGCTCCTCCAGTGTGACATGCCTGGAACACCTCCCGAGGAAGGCGCCCAGGAGGCATCCGGAACAGATGTCCGAGCGTCCTCAACCGTGGTGAAGTTAGTTTTACGTTAGACGTTAGATATTCAGTTACGCATCAACAGCGGAGATGTTCATTGCCTGTGCCCCGCTTGCTCGATCACGGTGCGGGGAGCTGTACACCAAAGCTCCGCTGAGTCCGCGGGTTAGGGACCGTCAATAAATTACCATTGCATTGAATGGAGTCTGCTAAAAAATAATAATAATAATAATAATAAAAATATACACCGTCCTCACCTGGGCCCACCACCCGCGGGAGGAGCCATATAGGGCCAGTGCAGAGAGATCTGGGCGGCAGTCGACGGCGGGGGCCTCGACGACCGGATCTCCGGACATGGAGACTAGCTCTGGGGACATGGAATGTCACCTCGCTGGGGGGTAAGGAGCCTGAGCTTGTGCGGGAGGTTGAGCGTTACCGACTAGATATAGTCGGCCTCACCTCCACACACAGTTTGGGCTCTGGAACCCAACTCCTTGAGAGGGGCTGGACTCTCTATTTCTCTGGCGTTGGCCGCGGGGAGCGGCGGCGGGCTGGTGTGGGCCTGCTCATTGCCCCACAGCTCAGCCACCGTGTGTTGGAGTTCACCCCGGTGAACGAGAGGGTCGCGTCCCTGCGCCTTCGGGTCGGGGACAGGTCTCTCACTGTGGTGTCGGCCTACGGCAGAGTTGTGCAAGTTCACACTTTTCATAAACTAGTTCAAAGTTCAGTTCACACTTGTTCAAAGTGAATAGTTCACGTTCATAGTTCACAATTTTAATTTTGAACTAGTTCAAAGTTCAGTTCATTTTATATTTAGATGAGATCTGTAAATGAAAGGCTGCATTTATTTTTCAAACTGACTTCTAGTTTACAACAACTTTACAAGATACACTGTTGGACAAGTGACTTTAAAACTGTAATGTGTTATTTATGACTTGTTACTGTCATTTCAAAGTAATTTGTTACATTACAATATTACTGTATTTAAAATGTAAAACATTACACGACTATTGCAGCACTTTTAATTTACTCTCACCAGAAGAACTGTTAAAGGGATAGTTCGGATTTTTTGACATAAATCTGTATGGCATCCCCGTCATCGGTGTTGTGCATTCACACAGACTTACCCCCGAAAGCGTCCGGTGAGCCGAGATACTGGCCCGTTTTGGTGCTGAGGAAAGTAGTTCGGCAAGTTGTGTGGGGACTGTACACTAAAGCGTTTTTCTTCTCAAAGCAATATGTGTTCAAAAGAGTGATACATTTGCATCACAAAACCATCGTCGCCAAAAAAGTCAGATCTCCTAATCGCTTGGCGCTATTTTCTCTCCGTACGTACCACTGCGCGCGGCCGCCAGGTGACAGCCGCGCACAGATCCATCACTTTATTCAGTTGTTCGGCAGTGTTTACATGCGCAGACCGCCGCCACGCGAGAGAGCTAACGAGAGAGCTAGAGCCATAAGTATATAAGCTTGTATAAGATACATATGAATATATCTAAAAAATGGTGCGAACTCTTGATTCTCCAGGCTGTAACAACAAAAATCTGGCTGAATCTCCACGCACATTTCACTGTTTCCTGTCACGGACTTTGCGCTGAGGAAACTTTGGCTTCTTGCCTTTGGCTTCAATGTGGAAACTAAACCAGGTAAGAACGAAGAAGTGCCGCTGTGTTTACAAGAGGACAGGCTCAAGAATCAGCTGTAACTCTGTGTGCAGTAAATCACTCAGTGTCATATCACCAGTGAAGCTTCTACAAAACGTAACTTTATAAGTCGACCGTTATTACTATTGTAAATGTCGCGTACACTATTGGTAGCAGCTACGTGGACGTGTGAATGATTCTATGTTTCTATTAGTCGTCCATGCTTCAGTCACAGTGTAGGCTCTATGTTCGCTGTATACAAGTTTATAAATGACATGATGGTGATTGTCGCTCACTCGGTCTCTCACGGCTCCAGCTTCAACTTGTACCACTTCTCTGTCTTTTCTCTCTCTCTCTGCCCGTTCTAACTCCATCTGGTGAAATTTGGCATCAGTATATTCGGGTTCACAAAGATCTCCCCTTGGCTTTGTGGTAAAGGCAAAGTCTTTATTGTCGGTGTCATAATCAGACATGTTGTCGCTAACATTCCGAGCAGTAAACAAAGTGAACCAGGCTCATATACTTATGGCTCTAGCTCTCTCGTTAGCTCTCTCGCGTGGCGGCGGTCTGCGCATGTAAACACTGCCGAACAACTGAATAAAGTGATGGATCTGTGCGCGGCTGTCACCTGGCGGCCGCGCGCAGTGGTACGTACGGAGAGAAAATAGCGCCAAGCGATTAGGAGATCTGACTTTTTTGGCGACGATGGTTTTGTGATGCAAATGTATCACTCTTTTGAACACATATTGCTTTGAGAAGAAAAACGCTTTAGTGTACAGTCCCCACACAACTTGCCGAACTACTTTCCTCAGCACCAAAATGGGCCAGTATCTCGGCTCACCAGAGGCTTTCTGGGGTAAGTCGGTGTGGATGCACAACACTGATGACGGGGATGCCATACAGATTTATGTCAAAAAATCCGAACTATCCCTTTAAGATGCTGAACTTTTGCACCGTATATGGACTGAACCAGGACTAAACCAGAACTGAACCAGGTCTAAACCAGGACTAAACCAGGTCTAAACCAGGACTGAACCAGAACTGAACCAGGTCTAAACCAGGTCTATACCAGAACTGAGCCAGGACTAAACCAGAGCTGAACCAGGTCTAAACCAGGACTGAACCAGAACTGAACCAGGTCCAAACCAGGACTAAACCAGGTCTAAACCAGGACTAAACCAGAACTGAACCAGGTCTAAACCAGGACTAAACCAGGTCTAAACCAGAACTGAACCAGGACTAAACCAGAACTGAACCAGGTCTAAACCAGGACTAAACCAGGTCTAAATCAGGACTGAACCAGGTCTAAACCAGAACTGAACCAGGACTAAACCAGAACTGAACCAGGACTAAACCAGGTCTAAACCAGGAATAAACCAAGACTAAACCAGGACTGAACCAGAACTGAACCAGGACTAAACCAAGACTACACCAGGACCAAACCAGGACTAGAACTTGGAATCTAGGACCGCCCCTGAGAGAACCCCGAGTGCGATCGGGCGTCAGCTGCGTTTAGCGCGTATCCCCGTCAAAATACACAGAGAGCATGTATCTATTGTTGTATTTGTGCATTTACCATCAGCACATTGTGCTCCCTGGGCAGTTCTGTATCATGTGAAAGAGCCCAGATCCACATACACTGTGAATTAGTGCTTTGAAATTTTCTTTTGAAATCCATGCGTTTGCCGTAGTCAGCCTGTACAGAAGGTAAATACAAGCAGCTAAACGCGCCCAGTCAAGTTTGATTGACTTCTCATTGAGAGACACAAGAGCCCGTACGTTCCGCTAAAGCTGCCGGTGGAGTCGCCTTCGCGTTGACACGCGGCTGTGGTTTCGCGAGGTGAAGTGCGAGCAGATCGTGACTCGTCAGGTGAAAACAAATTCCGACGTTTAACTGAACCCCAACAGTGACGTACGTCGTTCATCACACATAATTTGAACAAATTCACGTTCAAGTTCAAGTGTTGCGTTCAGTTCAAAGTTCACTGAAAAATGAACGTGTTCAATGAACGCGTTCTTTGGAACTCGTTCATGCACAACACTGGCCTACGGGCCGAACAGCAGTGCTGAGTACCCGGCCTTTTTTGGAGTCCTTGGGAGGGGTACTAGACAGTGCACCGACCGGGGACTCCGTTGTTCTCCTGGGGGACTTCAACGCCCACGTGGGCAACGACAGTGACACTTGGAGAGGGGTGATTGGGAGGAACGGCCTCCCTGATCTGAACCCGAGCGGTGTTCTGTTATTGGACTTCTGTGCTAGTCATGGTTTGTCCATAACAAACACCATGTTCGAGCACAAGGGTGTCCATAAGTGCACGTGGCACCAGGACACCCTAGGCCGGAGGTCGATGATCGACTTTGTAGTTGTGTCATCTGATCTCCGGCCGCGTGTCTTGGACACTCGGGTGAAGAGAGGGGCTGAGCTGTCAACTGATCACCACCTGGTTGTGAGTTGAGTTCGCTGGCGGAGGAGGAAGCCGGAAAGACCTGGCAGGCCCAAGCGTGTAGTGAGGGTCTGTTGGGAACGTCTGGCGGAGCCCTCTGTCAGAGGGGCTTTCAACTCGCACCTCCGGGAGGACTTCTCCCGGATTTCGGGGGAGGCTGGAGATATAGAGTCCGAGTGGGCTTCATTCTCGGCCTCTATTGTCGATGCGGCTGCTCGGAGCTGTGGGCGTAAGGTCTGTGGTGCCTGTCGCGGCGGCAATCCCCGAACCCGGTGGTGGACACCGGAAGTAAGGGATGCCGTCAAGCTGAAGAAGGAGTCCTATCGGGCCTTGCTGGCTCGGGGGACTCCTGAAGCAGCTGACGGGTACCGGCGGGCCAAGCGTGCTGCAGCCCGTGCGGTTGCGGAGGCAAAAACTCGAAGCTGGGAGGAGTTCGGGGAGGCCATGGAGAAGGACTATCGGACGGCCTCAAAGAGATTCTGGCAAACCGTCCGGCGCCTCAGGAGGGGGAAGAAGTTCTTCGCCAACACTGTTTACAGAGCTGCTGACCTCGACTGGGGACGTTGTCCGGCGGTGGAAGGAATACTTTGAGGATCTCCTCAATCCCACCGTCACGTCTTCCGAGGAGGAGGCCGAGGCTGGGGACTCGGAGGCGGACTCATCCATCACCCGGGCTGAAGTCACTGAGGTGGTTGGAAAGCTCCTTGGTGGCAAGGCTCCGGGGTTGGATGAGATCCGTCCTGAGTACCTCTGGATGTTGTGGGGCTGTCTTGGCTGACACGCCTCTTCAACATCGCGTGGCAGTCGGGGACAGTACCTCTGGACTGGCAAACCGGGGTGGTGGTCCCTCTGTATAAGAAGGGGGACCGGAGGGTGTGTTCCAACTATAGGGGGATCACACTCCTCAGCCTTCCCGGTAAGGTCTATGCCAGGGTACTGGAGAGGAGAATCCGGCCGATAGTCGAACCTCAGATCCAGGAAGAGCAGTGTGGTTTTCGTCCTGGCCGTGGAACACTGGACCAGCTCTACACTCTTCATAGGGTGCTCGAGGGTTCATGGGAGTTTGCCCAACCAGTCCACATGTGCTTTGTGGACTTGGAGAAGGCATTCGACCGTGTCCCTCGTGGTGTCCTGTGGGGGGTGCTCTGGGAGTATGGGGTTCGGGGCCCTTTGCTAAGGGCTGTCCGGTCCCTGTATGACCGGAGCAGGAGCTGTGTTCGCATTGCTGGCAGTAAGTCAGACCTGTTCCCGGTGCATGTTGGACTCCGCCAGGGCTGCCCTTTGTCACCGGTTCTGTTCATTGTATTTATGGACAGAATTTCTAGGCGCAGTCAGGGGCCGGAGGGGGTCCGGTTTGGGGACCACAGGATCTCATCTCTGCTGTTTGCGGATGATGTTGTCCTGTTGGCTTCATCGAACCAGGACCTGCAATGTGCACTGGGGCGGTTTTGCAGCTGAGTGTGAAGCGGCTGGGATGAAGATCAGCTCTTCTAAGTCTGAGGCCATGGTTCTCGAATGGAAAAAAAAAAAGGTGGCTTGCCCTCTCCGGGTGGGTGGGGAGTCTTTGCCTCAAGTGGAGGAGTTCAAGTATCTTGGGGTCTTGTTCACGAGTGAGGGAAGGACGGAACGGGAGATTGACAGGCGGATCGGTGCAGCTTCGGCAGTGATGCGGTCGCTGTATCGGACCGTTGTGGTGAAGAGGGAGCTGAGTCGAAAGGCGAAGCTCTCGATTTACCGGTCAGTCTTCGTTCCTACTCTCACCTATGGTCATGAGCTCTGGGTAGTGACCGAAAGGACGAGATCGCGGATACAAGCGCTTGAAATGGGTTTCCTCCGTAGGGTGGCTGGGCGCTCCCTTAGAGATAGGGTGAGGAGCTCAGTCACATGGGAGGAGCTCGGAGTAGAGCCGCTGCTCCTCCACGTCGAGAGGAGCCAGTTGAGGTGGCTCGGGCATCTGTTCCGGATGCCTCCTGGGCGCCTCCCTCGGGAGGTGTTCTGGGCATGTCCCACCGGGAGGAGGCCCCGGGGAAGACCCAGGACACGCTGGAGGGACTATGTCTCTCGGCTGGCCTGGGAACGCCTCGGGGTCCCCCCGGAGGAGCTGGAGGACGTGTCTGGGGTGAAGGAAGTCTGGGAGTCCCTGCTTAGGCTGCTGCCCCCGCGACCCGGCCCCGGATAAGCGGACGAAAATGGATGGATGGATGGATAAAAATATAGCCGCAAACGGCAATGATCGGCCCTCGCGTGTGCTTACGCCGCACTCCGCAAACGCCGCGCTCCGCAAACGCCGCGCCTCACATTGACCCTAAACTTAAGGTTTAAGCCTAAACTCAAACCTTACCCTAATCATAATCCTAACCATAGCCCCAACACTAGCCCTAAAAATCTTAATCTAACTCAGCAATTTTCAAAATTTGGCAAAAAAAATAAAAATAAATCCAAGATGGCGGACTTCCGGTTTGTAAAGAGGCGTGGTCACAATATACATTTTTGTTCTTATTGCCATGATGCATCTGGCTACCAAATTTGGTTTGGCTACGCCTACGTTTGTGTAAAGACGTCCCATTGGCAAGGATACAGTTTTGGCTTGTTGCCATGGCAACACAATGTAAATGGGGTGTGAGCATCATTGAGTTTTTTAATCGAGACCATGTCACAAATGTGGGTACCAAATGTTGTATATCTGTGACAAATAAAACCTTATTTTTACATACAAATTTTCTAGGGGGTGCTATTGCACCCATTTTTGTATTTTCTTACATCAGTCTGTTCATGGTCGGGGTGTGAACCCACGATTAAAATTGGAGTGAAATCAACATCTCCGCTGTTGATGCGTAACTGAATATCTAACGTCTAACGTAAAACTAACTTCACCACGGTGCCACCTCAACTGGCTCCTCTCTATGTGGAGGAACTGTGGCGCTACTCTGACGTCCTCCTGTGTGATTGAGCTCCTCACCCTATCTCTAAGGGAGCACCCAGTCACTCTGCGGAGGAAACTCATTTCGGCTGCTTGTATTCACGATCTTGTCCTTTCAGTCATTACCCAAAGCTCATGACCAAAGGTGAGGATGGGAACGTAGATTGACCGGTAAATCAAGAGCTTTGCCTTTCGGCTCAGCTCCTTCTTCACCACAACGGTTCAACACAGCGACTGCATCACTGCTGCCGCTGCACCGATCCGCCTGTCAATCCTACGCTCCATCCTTCCCACACTCGTGAATAAGTTCTTGAGGTATTTGAAATACTCCACTTGAGGCAGGGCCTCTCCATCCACCTAGAGAGGGCAAGCCACCTTTTTCCGGTCGAGAAACATGGCCTTGGACTTGGTAGAGCTGATCTTCATCCCAGCCACTTCACACTCGACTGCAAACTGCTCCAGTGCACGCTGCAAGTTCAGGACTACATCGTCTGCAAACAGCAGAGATGAGACTCTGTGGTCCCCAAACTGGATCCCCTCTGGCCCCTAACTGCACCTATAATTACATAGAATTAATTACAATGAAAAGAACCGGTGACAAAGGGCAGCCCTACACATACACCCCTACAGATCACTGTCATTGCCCATGTGGGCATTGAAATCCCCCAGTAGAACAACAGAGTTCTACTTCTACCAAGAAGGCCGGGTACTCTGCACTGCTGTTCGGCCTGTAGGCCGACACAACGAGAGACCTGTCCCTGACCCAAAGGAGCAAGAATGTGACCGTCTCATTCATCAGGGTGAACTGCAGCACAAGACGGCTGAGCTGTGGGGCAATGAACAGGCCCACACAAGCTCGCCGCCACTCCCCATGGCCAATGCCAAAGAAATGGACAGTCCAGCCCCTCTCAAGTAGTTGGGTTCCAGAGCACAAGCTGTGCATGAAGGTGAGGCCGACTATATCTAGTCGGTAACGTTCAACCTCCCGCACAAGCTCTGGCTTCTTCCCCCCCAGCGAGGTGACATTCCATGTCTCCAGAGCTAGTCTCCATGTCCGGAGAGCCGGTCGTCAAGGACCTTGCCTTTGACTGCTGCCCAGATCTCCATGCACTGGCCCCATATGGATCCTCCTGTGGGACAGCCACCGTGCCGCTCCTTTGGGCTGAGCCCAGCCAGGCCCCGTGGGGGAAGGCCCGGCCACCAGGCGCTCGATGTTGAGCACCCACCCTAGGACTGACTCCAGGGTGGGGCCCTTGTACCGCCAATCCAGGTGACATCACTGGCCTCTGACATCATCATATGGGGCTTCTGAACCGTCTGATACGTCCCCCATATATACATACCAAATATTAATTCTCTATGTTATTTTTAAACCTTATTTAACAATATGTATAATTGAATGTAATCTACACTCATTTACATTTACATTACATTTACTAAAACTGATGTATATGTCCTATTAATTATCTCAATATATTGTAATTACTGAACTCATTGACATAGGGCAAAATTTATTAAATCCTATGATTTTATATTGGGCTTCTGGCCTTAAGTTTTTGATATTTACACTACCAATGATTGTTAAATATTTGTTTATCTGCATAAGTGTGCAAATACATTTATGAATGGAACTTATGAACAGCACTGAGACCCCATTCAGGATGTTTAGTGTTTGTTTTTCTTACTGCGCTGTTTATGCAGTCGTGTATCTAAAAAAGGAGAGTTCAGGAAAGCGAGAGGATATTTTAGAGATGAGGTAATACTTCAGATAACTCAGTGATGGAGAGGTCTACCACAATCATCTTGAATGAACCACTGCAGGCTTGTCTCCTGTAGGACAAGCACATTTTCAGTGTTACAATGGGACACCAACTCCAGCTTAACACATTCTGTACATATAAAGATGAAATAGTTCTTTGAGTTTTCCATTATTTCTGATTTTATTTTGAATAATATACAAAGGGTCATGATTATTTTCATTCACTTTGACACATTTCTCAAAATTTTAGTATTCAGATATTTACAACTAGTTAATTCATTTGACATCGTCCTATACCAACCAAGAACTGAAAAGTTACTAGGGGTTAGAGGCTTATAAAATAATTATAACTCTCTAACTCTAATTATTTTATAGCGGGATGCGTGAGATCTTTGTTGATCACCAGGCCATCACATCTGTTCCTGATAACAGCCAGGGTAAGTAGAATAGGGGTCCAAATCAGAGCCGGAGCAACCCGGGACGATGGAAATAGAGGGCTGGGGTGGGGGGGATTCCTTTCTGGGCGTAAGTGAAAAATACTATGGTATATATAATTGAATTTACAGTAAATCCCTTCTTCGTTTGTGTGAAGATGGTCCCCAGAAATGAAATGTTGACTGCACAGACGATTGTACTCAGTGGGCTCCCATCCCTCTCTTTTTATGGCTATCGCTATCCACCACTGTCTGTCACTTATTAATCAAACAAGGTGAGGGCCCTCAGAGAGTACAGAATGTATGAATATAGAGACATACAGTATACTGCATATCCTGAGTGATGTTGTGTAAAGGTCAGCATAAATAAAGTGTCAAATGAATGGAAGAGCACAAAAAAACACTTTTTCAGCAATTTTTCAGTTAGTTTCTGTTTATAAACAATTGACATTTGTAAGCCTAAAGAAATGTGCCAGAAAAAAAAAACTGCTACCAGCACATGCCATCTTTGTGATAAAGACAGCATTAGTCATAGTGGCTGTGTGTCACGTACTGGCTACAAAGTATGTTGGGACTATCCCTACAGACCGTACCATCTATGTGAACCAGCCAAACATTGTGATTCATGATAAGAACAAAATGTGCTATTTGTTTGATGTATCCATGATGTAACCATTAGATTAACATCTTAAAGAAAGAGTCAGGAAAAAAACACCAAGTACAAAGATCTGGAAATTGAAATCAGGCTCATGTGGAGAAAAGGAAGAGGATCTTACTTCACATGTTTAGTTGTATAGGAAACCGGACCACCCGGAGGAAACCGGATCCCGGAGTTAACTGTGTCAACCTTAAACCTAAAAAGTACAGATGGAGTACAGGTGGAAATTAGCTCTAGTGCTACAACCTGGCACAATGCATCTCTTCTGTTAAGGTTAATCTATATTGTGCACTGATCCTAAATAAACTTTTTTTTTTCTCTCAATCACTTTGGCACTTTTATATATTGAAAATATACATTTGAAAAACAGCTCATACAAAATCCTAAACAGGGTTATGGTTTTCCTAAACAAAATTTAATCTCAGGAAAATGCTGTTTTTCATTAAAAACTGATCAATCATCCCCCAAAAGTTTTACCATCAAAACTCACACTTTGATCATGTGTTTTTCTGTGCTCTTTCATTCATTTGACATTGTAACTCAAAACTATTAGTCCTTCTCTCAGTGACCACAGAGAAACACTAGTTTAGTAGTGACTTTGGGGTTCACACTTCACACATTCTGAATTTTGGACTGGAAAACTGTGCTTTTTTGTCTGAAATCTGTCTATATTGTATTATGTAAAATATAAAAGTACATTACCAACTGCAAAGTTTTGCAGTATTTGATCAAAAATGTTTATGTAGAAGAAAATTGAAAGATGTTGGAATAGCAAATAAATCAACAATACTTTTGCACCGTAATATGAAATGTGTTCTTTGAAAATCAAACAGAGCTATACTCAGTGCTCAGACAATTGTACCTGTTTGACACATGTGTGAAATCCTATCCTGTTTGATTTTCTGGTGCTCACAAATATTGATTTGCCATTATGTTTAAGTTTCTATATTAAAAATGACAGTTTGGGCCAAAGTCCTTTACCACTTGAGAACAGGCCTATAGTATTGAAAAAACTAACTGAAATTTGTGAATGATAGCTGAGTGAAGTGTTCTGAGAAAGAGCCTGAGAACTGTGTGAACTGATGAGAAAGGTTCCATAATGTGAGCACCTGTAACCCTTTTCATATACATGTTTGAATCAAAAGATCAAACTAAACTAAGTGTAAAAAATGTGCTAAAACGACTGAGAAAAATTGTATCTCATATTAGTTTTTCTCAAACGTTTTAGTTCGTCATTCTGTCACTTTCAATATAGAAACTCAAACAAAACAGCAAATCAAAATGTGTAAGCACTAAAAATGTAACAGCAAAGGATTTCACACATCGAGTCAAACAGGGAGAAGGGTCTCAGCAGAATAGATGCTAAGTACATGTACAGACTACATACAGACTTTCAGAGACATACAGTTCAAGAACATATTACATATTACGATGCAAAAGTTTGCTATTGCAAAATCTACTTTGCAGTTGGTAATGTACTTTTATATTTTAATACAATAATACAATACAGACCAGTTTTAGACAAAAATGCACAGTATTTCCAGTCCAAATTCAAAGTGTGTACTGCACTAATACTAAACCAGTATTTCTCTGTGGTCACTGAGAGCACAGAAAAAACACATGATCAAAGTATGAATTTGATGGTAAAACTAGCTTTTCGGGGATGATCGATCAGTTTGGAATGAAAAACAGCATTTTCCTGAAATAAAAATGTGTTTAGGAAAATCATAACCCTGTTTAGGATTTTATGTGACATGTTTTGGAATTGTCAAATTTAAATAGATAAAAGTGCCAAAGCGATAAAAAAAAAAAAAAAAACTGTAATCGGTAATATGGATTATCAGATTGTACAGTGCAGTTTACTGTTTAAATGTGCTGACTTGAGTTCCAAAGCTAAACATGAAAAGTGCTTCTGTTTAGATGCTGAACTAAATTACCATCAAATAATGTTGCTCACTTTTTAAATTTTCCATTTCACAAGAACACACAGGAGATGAATCATACAACGGTCCTTTTGGGAAATCCCCTGAAACGGACATTCCATGGATGAGGCATAGGCCTACATCCCCCTCTGTAAAGGAGCTGTTAAGGACCAAAATAGTGCCCAATTGTTCACTTTTATACTACAACCATGAAACTTTGACAGATTATTTAGGATGACCAACATTTCTGGATATGGAACCAAACCTTAGTCGATCTTGGAGCCGAGTACTGCACATATCACAAAATGGCTGACATGGAAACGAGGCTGGGAGCTCAATTACTGCTTAAACTGCCTTTTTTGGAAAATGATGTTAAATTATCATATAGGTTATAAAAAAGAATATGTATTCTCAAGATACTAGCTACTGCAAAGCAGTTTTCAATGCTATTTTTAAAGTGAAAGTAAACATTATATAAAAAAAGTTAAAAAAAATTGCTACTAAACTAATGGTGTTTTCTTTGAAGGTGCATTGTGTAACTTTTCTGGTCACCATCGAGATGTTATTGCTTTGTCTGGAATGTTTCACAGTATGGCATTAAACCTTTCTATCTTCATGGAGACTAAACCAGACTAAGTTACAGGTCAGATCTGTGGAGAGGCGACCCCGCTCACAGTCAGAATGTCTATTTTTCTAGGTATTTTTGAGCAATAAAACCACCCGTAATTGAATAAATGTAAGGAAGAGCTGTTTAATGTCAGAAAAACAAGCAGGGGACAGACCCCGAATCAAAAAGTTACACAGTGGATCTTTAATAATATTATTATTTACAGTTTCTAGTGATTTTTTGGTCATTTTAGAGCAAACTAGGTAAATTTGCAAAATAATCTGGTAAAATATGTGTAAACGTGTGTGTGTGAACTCCAATGGCCTCTGTGGTATCAAGTACTATGTGACATCATGCAGGACTGCCCTGATTACAGCCAGGTGTTTCTGTTAACAAAACCCTAGCTAGGGGTGGAGTTTGTAACGTGGATACCTGTTAAAACAAACACATTGGTCCTTATGCCCCCTAACACCGCCTTTCCTTTCATTCTCTTCTTTACCCCTCCAGGTAACTCATTTTATCAGCTCTATTTGAAATGTGTTTGTGGGCGGAGTTTAGGTGTTTAGTCCCGCTTCAAAGCAAATGTAAAACTTCTTGACAATTGTTTTGTGTAGGTTTGATTTTCTATCTTCATTTCTCTCCCCTCCTCCTCTTTCTTTAGCCTATACAGTGAGGAAAATATTTGAACACCCAGCTATTATGCAAGTTCTCCCACTTAGAAATCATCGAGGGGTCTGAAATTTTCACCGTAGGTGCATGTTCACTGTGAGAGACATAATCTAAAAAGAAAAATCCAGAAATCACAATGTATGATTTTTTAACAATTTATTTGTATGATACAGCTGCAAATAAGTATTTGAACACCTGTCTATCAGCTAGAATTCTGACCCTCAAAGACCTGTTAGTCTGCCTTTAAAAAGTCCACCTCCACTCCATTTATTATCCTAAATCAGATGTACCTGTTTGAGGTCGTTAGCTGCATAAAGACCCCTGTCTACCCCATACAATCAGTAAGACTCCAACTACTAACATGGCCAAGATCAAAGAGGTCACACCAGAAACAAAACTGTACACCTCCACAAGGCTGGAAAGGGCTACGGGGAAATTGCCAAGCAGCTTGGTGAAAAAAGGTCCACTGTTGGCGCAATCATTAGAAAATGGAAGAAACAAAGCATGACTGTCAGTCTCCCTTGGACTGGGGCTCCATGCAAGATCTCACCTTGTGGGGTCTCAGTGATCCTACGAAAGGTCAGGAATCAGCCCATCCCTAGGACCAACATTTCTGGATATGGAACCAGGCCCAAGTTGACCCTGGAGCCGAGTATTGCATATGTCACAAAATGGCTGACATGGAAACGAGGCTGGGAGCTCAATTACTGCTTAAACCGCCTTTTTTGGAAAATAATGTTAAATTATCATATAGGTTATAATAAAGAATATATATCAAGATACTAGCTACTTTCAATGCTGTTTTTAAAGTGAAAGTAAACATTAAAAATAAAAAGCTACTAAATTTATGTTGTTTTTTTTAATGGTGCATCATATAACTTTTCTGGTCTCCATGGAAATGTTATTGCTTTGTCTGGAATGTTTCACAATATGGCATTAAACTAAACCTTTCTATTTTCATGGAGACTAAACAAGACCAAGTTACAGGTCAGATCTGTGGAGAGTAGTGACGGGCGAATGGAGCCTCGTGAAGCATTGTCACCTCAGTTGCAATATTGTCTCAAATGGTTCGACGTGTCTGAGGCCTTGGAGAAACACTGTCCTCTAGTGGACAAATTCAACCATTGGCACGCAGGTGTCTCAGCATTGATGAAGAGCATACACCGTACCTAACAACAACAATGATGATTTAAAATAATATGTAAAGAGCAACATAAATAGCATGCTGTAAATAAGAAAATAGGTGACCTTGTTAGATGGAATTAGATCAAAGTGATTCCAAACCATGGATCGCTTTTTTCCACTTGTAGATGCCATCGAAAATGAAACAAAAGTCGCCAAAAGTCACCAAAATTACCAGTAACGTCACACAATACTCCTCACTACCCAACATTTTTAAGAAATATTGGTGCATCTTTTGTACTGTAGCAGTTTAGCGCTTGTCAAACCACAGAAGTGAGCTGAACACTCTGAAGCACTCTGAACCAATCACAGAGCCAATGAAACGCTTCGATACACAGAAGTGATTGACACGCAGAGCGAAGCAGTACGGGGAGGGACCAACACTTCGACACTTTGGTCACGTGAGTGGCTGCTGCGAGACGAGCTTCGAGGCAGTGCTTCGGAGCAATTTGTTTCAGAAAGAACGAGACGTGCTCCGGAGCTCCGTCTCATTTGTCCATCACTAGTGGAGAGGTGACCCCGCTCACAATCAGAATGCCTGTGTTTTTTTGTTTTGTTTTGTTTTTTGTAGGAATTTTGAGCTATAAAACCACCTGTAATTTAATAAATGTAAAGTAGAGCTGTTTAATGTCATACTGTGGAACATTCCAGGCAGAGCAACAACATCTCCATAGAAACAAGCAGGTGACAAACACTGAATCAAAAAGTTACACAGTGCATCTTTAATAGTGTCATTTACTGTTTCTAGTGCTGTTTTGGTCATTTTAGAGCAAATTAGGTAAATTTGCAATAGATTCTGGACAACAATGTGTAAAAATGAGTGTGTGTGAACTCCAGTGGCCTCTGTGGTATCAAGTACTATGTGACATCAATCAGGACTGCCCTGATTACAGCCAGGTGTTTCTGTTTACAAATCCCTGGCTATAGAGGGGAGTTTGTAGTCTGGATACTTGTTAGACCAATCACACTGTTCCTTATACCCCCTAGCCCCGCCCCTGTCTCCTTTCACTCTCTTCTTTACCAGGTACTGCTCAGTTTATCAGCTCTATTTGAAATGTGTTTGTGGACAGAGTTTAAGTGTTTAGTCCCATTTTAAGGAAAATGTAAAACTTCATGAAAATAGTTTTGTGTAGTTTTATTTTTCTGTCTTCATTTCTCTCTCCCTCCTAATCTTTCTTTAGCCTGTATGATCAATCAACTCTTCTGTGAGTACAGTACAAGTACAATTATATAGTAAAACGTCTACTCAGAACATTATTCAGCATTATTCATTCACTCCAGACCCGGTGGTAAGCAACTATTGTAGCCACAGCTGCGGCTGCCAATTGGCGCCATCAGTCCCTCTGACCACCACCATTACTCACGCAGACACCACTTTCATACTAGGCAATGTGGGTGAAGTGCCTTGCCTAAGTACACAACAACTGGCACCCCACAAGCAAGCAATAGACCCCGCTAAATGTAAGAATGTTTGCATTTTAGGCATTTGAGCAATAAATGCAAGACTGATATGTTTAATGCCATACAGTGAAAGATTCCAGCCACAGCTGTAACATCATGAAAGAAGCAGGTTGTGGACCTTCAACCAGAAAAGTTATAATGCACCATTAAGAATTTTAGTATTTTAAGACACCACCCACCCCTGCAGAGTGGGGATGAAAGCGTGGGGGCAACCACTGGTTACCGCTGAGGACCACGCTCCACCAAGCAAAGAACGTGCTATGAATCTAAGTGTGGATGCAGAAGCCTGTGCTGGGAGATGCAAGTGTGCGAATGTGGCGACAGCTGCACTTAGAATAAGTTTAACGATTTAAGGTAGATCTCTGTTAAGTGTTTGGGGTTAAGCCTCACATCCATGCAGCATTTAATTACCATTGTGAAACATTATGAGGCACTTAAATAGTTTTTTTGTTATCAAAAACCCAAGAAATATGGCTTTGAAAGAGAAAATATTGGATTAACTTGGATTTCAACCACAGGGAACCCACACAAGCCTTACATTCTTGAGGAAAATTATCACATGGCCTCCTTAATGCTTTGGAGTTTATGAAAAACAGTTGTTCAACATTACAAAATGGATAACTAAGCAAATTAGACTATAAGAAAGAGATTATGCAGTGTTTTTTATGCCAGCGTCATTTTCATATGGTCCATTTTGTGACATGTCCAGTTCTCGGCTTCAGGGTCGACTTAGGCTTGGTTCCATATCTAGAAATATTAGTCCTGGGGGTGTTAGTAATGTGGCAAAATGTCATGCTTGTAAGTGAACTATTTTGGTCCTTAACAGCTCCACTAACAGGGCCACTGCACTGTATTAAGGAGAGGATGACTGGGCCATGTATTGCGAGATTTTGGGGAACAACCTCCTTCCCTCAGTTACAGCATTGAAGATGGGTCGAGGCTGAGTCTTCCAACATGACAATGAAACAAAGCACACAGCCAGGATAACCAAGAAGTGGCTCTGTAAGAAGCACATTAAGGTTCTGGTGTGGCCTAGCCAGTCTCCAGACCTAAACCTAATAGAAAATCTTTGGAGGGAGCTCAAACTCTGTGTTTCTCAGCAAGAGCCCAGAAACCTGACTGATCTAGAGAAAATCTGTGTGGAGGAGTGGGCCAAAATCCCTCCTGCAGTGTGTGCAAACCTGGTGAAAAACTACAGGAAACGTTTGACCTCTGTAATTGCAAACAAAGGCTACTGTACCAAATATTAACACTGATTTTCTCAGGTGTTCAAATACTTATTTGCAGCTGTATCATACAAATAAACTGAAAAAATAAAATCCAGAAATCACAATGTATGATTTTTTATGTCTCTCACAGTGGATATGCACCTACAATGAAAATTTCAGACCCCTCCATGGTTTCTAAGTGGGAGAACTTGCAAAATAGCAGGGTGTTGAAATACTTATTTTCCTCACTGTATATTCAATGGTTCAATCAGCTCTTCAGTCTTCGTTTTAGTTTCCTGGTTCAAATGGTGAAAAGACTACTGAAAATCTGTGAATAAAAGTACAGTTACATAGCAAAACATCTACTCAATTAAAGTACTACTGCAAAACTTGTACTTGAGTAAAAGTATAAAGTACACATATTGTACGCATGATTAGCATTTTATATAAGGCTTTGTACATAAAACCTGAAGCTGATTTAAGCTTCTTTAATGCAGTTTTTTTATGGACGTTATGCCTGCTTGTTACCATGGAGATTTCACTGCGTTGCCTGAAATATTCAGTAGTATAGCATTAAACCTATTTATGTAACATTTATTTTATTTTGGGTGTTTGTATTGCTCAAAAATACCTTGAAATAAACATGAATTCTCCTTGTGAGTGGGGTCACCTCTCCAGAGATCTGACCTGTAAACATGGCCTGGTTGCGCCACTGGCTTGACTCCAAGGAGATGGAGAAGTTTAATGCCATACTGATCTCATACTTATCATTTCCAACAGAAAAGTTACATAGTACATCTTTAATACTACTAACAATTTTATGAGCAAAAAATCTCTATGCATTAATATTCGAATTGCCAGTGTGTAAATGACCTTGCATTTGATTATCCTTACCATAATAAATAAATGTTAGATTAGCAGCATCTGTTCTTACATTGTCTTTTAAGGGGCCATGGTGACGGATTTCAATTTGGCGTATGCCACTAATAAACCACAACCATCACCAAATTAATGAACCCCCCTAAAACACATCACAGTATCATAATAACAATAATGACAACAGCAAAGGTGGACGGCTCATTCCAGTAATCCCATACCAGCAACCACCAACACCTTTGAAACTGTGGAGATGGTGATTTGGGAATATGACTAAATTAAGGCGAGATTCAACCAGGTTTTATGATGGTGTGTATTTTCATTGCGATCTCTCAGTCTGGAATGACCTGTAGATGTTCAGACTATAATCTAATCTAAAGATGAGGCTCTGTTCACACTGGTAGCACAGTGAGGTATGGACTGTAATAAAGATATAAAACCCATTATTAAGACCACAAATGTACTATGTTTTAGCCTCAAATGTTAAAATTAAAGCCTAATTAAATAAATATTTGCTTAAACTGGTGAAATAATGTTTTTTTTTTCTTCTCATAATGTGAGAAATACAGGCTATGTAAAAGGCCAATGCAATTTAATGTCTTTAAAGATGCACAGTGTAACATTTCCTCCAGCTCAACCAGGGCAAAACTGAGGTTTTAATTATTGGTCCTGAAGCTCAGAGAGAGAGGCTCAAAGCTAAGCTCCAAACCTACTCACTGAACCCCTGTGAGAGGGTCAAGAGTTTAGGAGTTATTCTTGACAGTGAGCTTAGCTTTGAGCCACACATCAGGTCCATCACTAAATCTGGTTTTTATCATCTAAAAAATATTGCCAGAGTCAGACCTTTTCTTTCTCAAGCCAGTGCAGAGACTTTAATACATGCTTTTATTACAAATCGCGTTGATTACTGTAATGCTCTCCTTTCTGGTCTTCCAAAGAAATCTACAGCTCCATTGCAGCTCCTCCAAAACTCTGCAGCCCGGCTGCTGACGAGGACCAGGAAGAGAGAGCACATCACCCCAGTACTGAAGTCTCTGCACTGGCTTCCTGTGAGCTTCAGGATAGATTTTAAAGTTCTTTTATTGGTTTATAAAGCTCTTAATGGTCTTAGTCCTATTTATTTATCTGATCTGCTTTTATCATATGAGCCCTCTCGGACTCTCAGGTCCTCAGGTAGTCTCCTTTTAGCTGTCCCAAGAGTCCAGACTAAAACTCACGGTGAGGCATCTTTTAGCTTTTACGGCCCCCGTCTGTGGAACAGTCTGCCTGAGGATCTGAGGTCCGCTGCGAGTGTTCATATTTTTAAAAGTAAACTTAAAACATATCTTTTTAATTTAGCTTTTAACTGAAACTTTTACCTGTTTTAACTTAAATTATCATTATTATTGTTATTATTATGGTAGTTTTAAATTAAATTATCATTACTATTTTATTTTGTCTCCATCTGGTCTTAGCTACACACTTTTAATTTTTACTATAACTTTTAAGAGCTTTATGTTTATTAGTTTTTATGTTTCTGTTTAAATTGTGGTATGGGGGGGGGTGTTAATTAATGTATTAAAAATGTTTCTGTTGCATGTGAAGCACTTTGTGCTACATTTCAAATGTATGAAAAGTGCTATACAAATAAAGTTTGATTGATTGATTGATTGATTTCCAGTGGAAGGTAAGATACCTGCTTGTCTCCATGGAGCTGTTATTGTTTTGCTTTCACAGTATGACATTAACCTTATCCACTGGTGACAAGCAAGAGACCCTGCTACATGTAAGAATGTATGCATTTTAGGTATTTCAGCAATAAACACATTTTCAGTCCTTAACTGAATAAACACAAGACACAAGATATGTTTAATGCATATGTTTGGCTGGAACATTCCAGCCAAAGCTGTAACATCATGAAAGATGCAGGTTGTGGACCCCCCACCAGAAAAGTTATAATACACCATTAAGAATTTTAGTATTTTATTTTAAGACACCAGATCTACTCAGCCCTGCAAAGGACACATGCTGTGAATTTATCAATTGTGGATGCAGGGTAGCCTGTGGTGGGTGATGCAAGTGTGCAAAGATAAATTTGGCATGTACACGTTTATGCAAATGTGGTGGCAGCTGCACTTAAGAGCACTTTGAATACTTTTAACAATATAAGGTAGATCTCTCTGAAGTGTTTGGGGTTAAGCCTTGCTTCCATGCAGCATTTAATTGTCATTATAAAATATGATATAGCACTTACAGATGTAGAGATGGTTAAAAGGTTTTTGTTACCAAAAACCTAATAAATATGGCTTTGAAAGACAAAATATTGGATTAACTTGGATTTCAACCACAGGGAACCCACACAAGCCTTACACTCTCGAGGAAAATGGTCATGTGACCTCCTTAATGCTTTGGAGTTTATGAAAAATAGTTGTTCAACATTACAAAATGGATAACTAAGCAAATTAGACTATGAGAAAGGGATTATGTGGTATTTTTTATGGCAGCCTTGTTTTCATATAGTCCATTTTGTGACATGCACATGTAGCCCACCTAAACCCAGTATAGGGTATGAGGTAAGGGCTCCTGAGGTCCTTAGTAACTCTAATTCTAATAAAAAATATAGAAATCAAATTATTTACCACTCTAATTAGAAATTACCAAACCAAGCAGAATGAATTATTAATGCAAATTTACTGGGTTAGCTAATTTTTAAGAATATCTGAACAAGTGAATGAAATGTAAGACAATATCAAAATATTAAACTGTGGGCCCACTCACGCACACACACACACACACACACAAAGAAGTTATAATACAGTTAAAACAACTCTCGGTGCAGGCCTGTGCGTTGCTTGGGAGCGGTGGGGCCCAAAACAGAATGGCCACTTCACTCTCCGAGCCAAATCAAATATTTTAGGTACCTGGTTTTGTAGTTTTGTGTACAGTTGTTATAGGTCAGATCTAGATGAAAACGCATTTACAGGTTCCAAGATGGCGGCGCGGTCACGTCCACTGCTCCCCGCTGGTCTCCTCCCGTACGTCCCTCACACACGATCCCGCTCTTCTAAACGACAGGCTTTCAAATCTCAAGTTGAGAAATAAAACAGTCTTTGTAGTAAGCTGTTTTAACTTCACTACTGATTCAGTTGAGAGCACCTGCTTAGCTAGCGAATGCAAAAAAAGAAACAGAGCTAATGTCTAAAACTTTCCTTCAGTACTTATGTGCAGGTCCGTCTTCAGCTGAATAATGTCCATGCGCTCTCCACAATTGTGTAAAACAAGTCTCTACTTCTGACTATTTGGCCAACAGTCCAAAGGCTTGTCATACACCATAAAAGTTCCGAATTATCTCCTTATTTAGTGGGTTTTTCTCTTCTCTGTCTTTTCTCTCGAGGTTAAGATAACGCTCCGCAGACACTCACTTCCGGTTCACCCATGGATCTAAAGTCAATATCTTTTTCTAAACTTCACTAATTAAATTTGGATTTTTGGTTAAATAAAAGTAAAACGTCATTGAAAGATTGTTGTGACCTGTTACCCTTTACAATAATGCACCAAAAATATAAGGTTAAAGTTAAGACACGTTTATTACATGGTCGTTAGCATGTTTGCTCATTTTGGCGCTATGTGCCTTATCAATGAATAAGATAGTGTTAAGATACACACATCTACGTCTGGCAATGTTTTCGAACGAAGCTCTGATGTTACTCACGTGTGGTGGAGTGGTTGTCAGTGGCCAAAACAGTCCAGTTTTTTCATAGTTTGTGATGCTTGGTGACTAACGCTAATGCTAACTCGCCCATAGATACGCAAATGCATTAAAGGCAAAAGCAGGCGTTCTATTTCATTAAAAGCTACAAACACTGGAAGAGTCTACATAGTTATCAGTTGTTAGTCGACATTCAAATGTATAGTTATTAGTATATTAGTATATGGTACGTTTTTGTGACTTACCTTCGAAGTTATATACATACTGGGATATGTAAAATTAAAAGCCTTTATCCCTCTTGCTCTTGGGTGCAGGAGAAAAACAGTCCACAAATCGATGAACATCATCCACGCAAATCTTTGGAAGATGTCCCAGGCTTCTAGAAAAATGCAGGTCTCTGCTTGTTTCTGCCATTTGTCAGACTTGCATTGGCAACCTGACCCTGGAGTTGGCCGTCACGGTGAAGTCTTGCCTCTTTATTTTGGTAAAGACACTGGGCGCGCAAAGCGGAATCATGTGGAAGCTACGGAAGATGTGTAAACTTAATTTTGCTGATATTTTGAGATGACACTTTCATATTTGAGGACGGTGTTGTTCCTTTCTCTGTTACTAAATAGAGGATTGCTTCAATGAAGACTAATAACACAGACAAAGATGAAAAAATGATTGAGAGAGAGGCCAACCCCACATTTAAACAGCGGCACAATGCTGACCGGAAGTAAGTTGACCAACAGCAGTTTTACAACCGGAAGTAGCATTTGCTAACGTGCAACTAGTCTATGAACGGTACTGAAAATCCCGACATTTCCATCACTTTATAAAAAAAACCCGGATGCCCAGGACAGGACGCAAAATACGGACATGTCCGGGGAAAAACGGACGTTTGGGCACCCTAGCTTAAACCACTTTCTTTGGAAAATAAAGTGACTTTTTTTTTCTTTTGCATGCTTTTGCATGATTGTGAGTCACCCAAGGAAAATTTGACAAACGTCAAGAATGTTCCTACTGCCTACACACATATAATAATAATAATTATCTGCAAACATTCCTTCACAAAAAAGTTCCCAAGCGATTCAAAGCAGACAAGCCAACATGGTTAAGATACTTCTAATGAAAGCCAGGTGCCAGACTACCAGTGTTGTGCAAGTTCACACTTTTCATGAACTAGTTCAAAGTTCAGTTCACACTTGTTCAAAGTGAATAGTTCACGTTCATAGTTCACAATTTTAATTTTGAACTAGTTCAAAGTTCAGTTCATTTTATATTTAGATGAGATCTGTAAATGAAAGGCTGCTTTTTATTTTTCAAACTGACTTCTAGTTTACAACAACTTTACAAGATACACTGTTGGACAAGTGACTTTAAAACTGTAATGTGTTATTTATGACTTGTTACTGTCATTTCAAAGTAATTTGTTACATTACAATATTACTGTATTTAAAATGTAAAACATTATATGACTATTGCAGCACTTTTAATTTACTCTCACCAAAAGAACTTTTAAGATGCTGAACTTTTGCGCCATATATGGACTGAACCAGGACTAAACCAGGACTAAACCAGGTCTAAACCAGGTCTAAACCAGGACTAAACCAGAACTGAACCAGGTCCAAACCAGGAATAAACCAGGTCTATACCAGAACTGAACCAGGACTAAACCAGGTCTAAACCAGGACTAAAACCAGGACTAAACCAAGACTAAACCAGAACTGAACCAGGACTGAACCAGGTCTAAACCAGGAATAAACCAAGTCTAAACCAGGACTGAACCAGAATTGAACCAGGTCTAAACCAGGACTGAACCAGGACTGAACCAGGTCTAAACCAGGAATAAACCAAGACTAAACCAGGACTGAACCAGAATTGAACCAGGTCTAAACCAGGATTGAACCACGACTGAACCAGGACTAAACCAGAACTGAACCAGGACTAAACCAGGACTAAACCAAGACTAAACCAGGACCAAACCAGGACTAATCCTGGACTAGAACTTGGAATCTAGGACCGCCCCTGAGAGAACCCCGAGTGCGATCGGGCGTCAGCTGCGTTTAGCTCGGTGGAGCGCGGACTTCTGCGTCGGTCCTTTCGCTCAGGATCACGGTCTACGCGGGCGCACCTCCGGCGTTTCACCGCTGCTGATATCGCGGTGATTTTAGCAAATTTGTATGAAGAAAAAACGAAAAACCCACCATTTCAATCCAGGTTAAAAAAGCATTGTGACGCGCGTTACTGACATTTGTACCAAGTAAAATAATACGCGCGCGGAGCAGCACGTCCTGTGCGTGTAGATTTCAGAAAATAGGATCCATCCTATTTTTTGACGCTCTACACGAGCGTAGGCGCGTATCTCCGTCAAAATACACAGAGAGCATGTATCTGTTGTTGTATTTGTGCATTTACCATCAGCACATTGTGCTCCCTGGGCAGTTCTGTATCATGTGAAAGAGCC
>NW_026571541.1:17515200-17574200 GCF_026225935.1 Boleophthalmus pectinirostris
AGACATGCGGCCCTAACTAGAGCTAAACTATCCACACTGACCTGGCAACCTCAGCCTCCAGCAAGCTTTGAAACCTGAGAAAGCTGTGGTGACCCTTGACCCCAGAGCCTTCCACCTCCCACGGTAGAGACAGCCCAAGCAGCCCCCCCCTCGGACAGGATGTGACCTGCATAGAGTGCTCCACAGGGGGGCCATGACCCCAGACACTGTCCAGACTACGTGTCGGCCCCAAACCATATGTGAGAGTGACAGTGTGATAGCAAAAGCTGACAACAAGATACTCCATGTTCAGATAAGTGCTCAAAGAAACAGTATCATGAGCTAAACTCTTCTGATCAGCCGCAAAATGCACTGTCATGCTTTTACCTCACTTGTGACAGCATTTATGTCTGCACATTTTACAGCTCACTGCACTTGGTGGCACTAGATAAGCTATCAGCCAGAACTAAGTGTCTCATATTTAAGAATAATTACACAAAATCAGCTGTGCTATCTGTTTTGAAGTTCCGCCAGGCAATATTGTTTATCTTCATTGCACATGATAGAGCAATAAGACCTATAATAATGATAAGACAGACATATCACGAAAGGAAAAACTATGTGCTGGGTTACGCATTTACTGTATGAAGACATTTCAAACTAATTTGAGTTACTCCCCGCCCCAGAGAAGTTTCATTCTTTATAATGCTCCCAGATGTTGAAAATCATGTCCTCATTTGCCTTTGTGTCACTATTTAATTTAAAGAGTACATCACTGAAAAGTAGCGTCCTGGTTTCACCATTCATTTCAGGTGCTTTGATTGAGGTGTTTTTGTCCATTTTTTATTATTTTTTTAAACTGGGCCTGTCCATTCTTTCTCTTTGTTGGCCTGCAGAGCATCAGCCAACAATACGTCAAGAGAAGAGTTGTTAAGAAGACGAAAAGGTTTTGAATGTGTGGGGTACGAGCCAGTGACGTCTGCTGTGTGTCAGCAACAAAGCTGCTTTCCCCACCACCACCAGGAGAACAAAAGCCTGCTGCAGGATTTGACTAAGTCCAAATAGCTACACTTCAATGGTGAAACATTTTGTTCTGGGAAATACAAAGAACACGTCAGTGTTGGGAAAAGTAGGACACTACTTAAATGTAATTATTAACACTATAAAATTAGTCTCTTTTGCAGCCAGTTTTCCTCAATAGTTAAATTTTATGGGGCTGCCAAGAGTGTTGCTTTGTGAAGTTGTTGTTATTATTTAAACAAAGCATATTTGATCGTTTTTTTGTTTGTTTGTTTGTTTTGTAAGCAGGTAGAAACATAGTCACCTGTGTTGGCAGATTAAGGAGGGAAGTTTAAATTGGTGTATAAGATAAAACTTGATTCATACAGCAGCTTGAACTGTGTGGTTCTAAATGAGACTCATCACAGTCAGACTGTGATTTTATGATATTCAGATTTAGTAAAGTTGTATTAATGTAAATTCAGTGCACACTTGCTGCTGTGGGAAGGGAAACTCATATAAGATGTATTATATTGCTGTTATTAGCTTTGAGTAAAACTGCCTTTTTGAGCACACACAGAATATGAGAAGACTATAGATGCACAGACAGATTATCCCATACTGCAGCCTCCTAATTACTCTCATTACTGTGTAGTGTTTGGTGAATGTGGACTGCTCTGACCTTGGCCTTTGAAATGTTAGAGCTTGGCGTCTTGAAGCTGTGCACTGAGAAGGAGGAGGAGGAGGAGGAGGAGGAGGAGGAAGAACAAGCCCTCTCCTTCACATTGTGAATGAATGAATGTTTCTGTGTTGTGCTTTTGTGGGAGTTAGTGGATTCAGAATGGACCATGTGACCCAGAGACACACTGACACAAACTCACTATTCTGTTGTGTTGATCATCTCGTGCCTTTGACCATCTCTGCAAAGAACTGCTCAATACTGCATTTGTTACAGCAACTGGTGTTAAATCAGTTTCACTTTTACTGTGTCACAGTTTTATGTATTCTTCCAAGTTCTCAGCTTTCTCACATAACAGAATTAAGATATGTCCTTGGGCTCAATAGTGGAAATATCCGATAACGCAATTTATAAGTATAAGTCAAATATGCATCAGGCAAAGTAATAATATGCTGTACAAGCTCATACATGTGCAGCGAATGTGTTTGTAGTAACAGCATGGTATATTCTAAAGGCTTCTCAAACTGTGGTACAGACACAGCCAGAGTATTAGATGTACAGGTAAGGCTCTCTTAAAGGGTCAAAAGTAGTGGGTCCAATCTGTATTTTGTATTATGTATTTTGTCTTTCAAGTTAAGATTTGTGACATACAGCGATGCAACAAATACTTTGAAAATATATTTAGTTACACACCTGCATTAAAATGTATTTTGTAACATTTTCTGATACATGAGCTAGTCAAAGTACTGTATTCTGAATACTTTGAACACATTTATATCAAGTTATATTTAAATTATAGTGTAATTAAGAGCAGTGCTTTATATTTTTCCTAACTATTATAGTGCAGTTCAAAGCCTAAATTGTGTGATCAAATGCTGCCACGTATTTCCTTTGATGTTAGAAAAGTATCTGTAAGTTGTCTCAATGGAGGTAGATCACAGCATTTTTCTGTAATTATTTTGAGTGGTTGCTGGAAAAAACAAAAACAAAAAACTTGGTAATATAAAAATAAAAATGCCTTACCTAAAATGAATCTGTAACTATAGAGAAAATATATTTTACTCTTGTCTCATAGTGTCTACCCAGTGACAGCACCAGCCAGCTGCAGAGGTCCCAGACTGAAGCTAAACATAGAATGACACTAGACTGGTCATGCCTATCTCATCACATTATACAGCATACCAACATGTCTGACTACTGTCTTCACCTGACTGTACAGCCCTACACCATCACTATAGTTTTTAGATAAGTCATTCTATTTAAAAGCTCATTGCTGCTGTTGTGTCATGCGTCAGGTGGAAACTCCTTCTAATGTTTGAACAGGGCTGTCATCAGGATGTGTGTCTCTTCCTTTACATGGAAACTGATGCTTTAGTGTGACTGTATTGTTCCATAATGGGCTGTTATGAAGCCACTTTGTCTACAGTTGGAGAGTTAAGGCTGAAGTGACTAATTACTACGTTTATTACGTCAGGTGGGCTGTTGAAAGGAAATACAGAAGAGGAAGTGTCATGGTTAGGGGGTATAATTAGCCATCAGGTTGCTACAGAGACAGCCAGAGGTGAGACAATTCAAAGTACTGTGACCACCAAATATAATACTTATAATCATTCAACTGGACTAAACCTTTCATACAACTTTGATTTTAGCACACTATTAGTAGTGCTAGTTTTGAGTAGTATTGGTGTAAATTCTTAGCCTGATTCATCAACCAGTTTCACTTCATGAAAACAGTCTGACTGCATTAGAATTCATTTGCTCGACGGTAGATAGGTACTTTTTTAATTTTACCAATCACTGCTATTTGGTCGTGGTATGTAATTTGCCGCAAATGGGGCTAACTGGTATATTAAGCTTTTCCCAAATCCCGTAGGAAGAAGGGCAATAAAGTCTTTCCCCTTGATAAAATTCACCAGACATTCTCTTTGTTCCAGCTTTAAATCCTCGGTCTCGGGAATCATTGCCAACACAGAATGTATGGCTCTTCACTGACTGACTGGTGCCCAAACTCGCACTTCTGAGGTTCTTTCAAACCGTCTATACTGATTCCTGACCAAGTCGCTGGAGAGAAATGAAATTGAGTGGACATACTAGGTGGCACCAGCCCGGCTAGAAAATTTTACCTCTACTATTATTATTGATGTTATGGCAACATGACAACAATTACTGCACTATTTACAGCTTTAATAAAGCATGGAGTAAAGCATAATTCAGGCTTAGTATCTACTCTATGAAAGGTGCATTGTGTAACTTTTCTGGCAGAGAGTCCGTCAGTTGGTTTCTCCAGGGCGATGTTATTACTTTGTCTGGAATGTTTCACAGTATGACATTAAACCTTTTTATCTTCATGGAAATCAAACCAAACCAAGTTACAGGTCAGATCTATGGAGAGGCAGCCTGCTCATAGTCAGAATGTTTGTTTTTCTAGATATTTTTAAGCTATAAAACCACCTGTAATTTAATAAATGTGAAGTTAATAAATGTGAAGTAATATCATGCTGAGGAACATTCTGGGCATAGCTGTAAAACCCCCAACCTAGAAGTTACATAGTGCAGCTTTAAAGTTACTGTTGATATTACTGTTTCTGTTTCTGTATTTCTGGTCAGTTTTGTTATACTGTTCCATCAACTACCATACTACAACCACCTCTACCTCTATCATTGAACCACATATTTAAAC
Organism: Boleophthalmus pectinirostris; assembly: GCF_026225935.1. Classification (NCBI taxonomy): domain Eukaryota; kingdom Metazoa; phylum Chordata; class Actinopteri; order Gobiiformes; family Gobiidae; genus Boleophthalmus; species Boleophthalmus pectinirostris. The sequence goes on from NW_026571541.1 coordinate 17,519,538, forward strand.
TCTGTAAAACCACATTTTAATATCAGCTTACTTTCCATTTCACCCTTGGGTGTCAAAAGCAGGTTGACAGAGGACATGTTATAGTCCATTGCCTCCTGTCCAAAAAGCTTTATTGATGAGTTTGTGAAGTGTAGATAAACAAGAGGCTCTGTTCTCTTGTCAGGACATGCTGCAGATTGGAAAGACAGTGCACAGTATGTCCGCCCATATGCATTACTCGATCCTTCCATCACTCCCACTGTTACATAACCCCCCGCCCAAAACCTCTGCACTCAAAGTACCATTCACTGAACAATGGGCCGACTGATAGGCACGCATGCATACCCACCCACCAACCTCTGCCTACAAGTCCCACTTTAAATTCAACAATGTAAGGATATGAAGTTTAACTATATGTCTACAGTATCAGAAAGAAACAGGGCCTCAAAAGCTCCTCACACAAATATAGAATGATATATGAGCCTGCAGTGTTATATAAATGCAATGACCTACTTGAGATCTAGGGTCCAGAGCAGATGCAGAACTCTCCACTAAGACTAACAATCTTCTGCAAGGACATATAAGGCCACTGTGTAATGTGTGCAATCTGTGTTATTGTTTTAGAAATATTCTATATAAGATGATTTAATATGTTCTTTTAAAATATATAATAAAACACACATTGAACACTTTTATGCATGCCTTTAGTTGATCATAGTTTACATTTTATTATTATTATTATTATTATTATTATTATTATTATTATTATTATTATTATTATTATTATTATTATTATTCATTATTATTCATTTTTTCATTTTTGCACCATATAGCTGAAGCAAGTTCCTAGTTTGTAGATTTTGTTCACTGACAATGGCATTCAAACTTTTTCTATTTCTGAAAATAATTTACTGCATTTGTACCTGAGTACCTCTCTGACAGTTTGTATAGTTGCACAGTCACCTGTTAGTTTGTGCCCAAAAATGTCTCAAATTGATCGAAACAATAAGCCAAATGTATATACACCAATACAATGGTAAAACAATTACACGTACTGATTTATGTAAATGAGTCACAAGTTTATAAACAAATCTCTGTCCTTTTTTTGCACATAGTGTGTATTGACAACTGGCTGTTATGCCCATGACCACTGTAGAGCTGTTATTGTTTCCTGTAGCGTAAGGTAAAATGGATTACTATTTTAGTATTACCAAGAATCAGTATTTGCTCATTTGTTAATTTGCAATCTAATTTAATAATCCACTAAATAGCATGTTCTTTGACATTACAGTCAGTAACTTTATTAACTTATCAAACTTTGCTATGGGGTGGTTGGACATCTGCACAGAACTGACATTACACACTTGTTGTTCTCTGTAGAAAGAGTTCAGTCCAGTTGTGTGTTTGAGCTGATGGAAAATGTTGCTCCAATACGAGGTACTTTATGGGGCTGCTGATTGACTTTGGCCTGGGGCTGCAGACACTACAGATGACATAACCAGGGGATGTGGTGGAGGGGTAAATGATGACTGTGAGGGTGCTCCCCCAGCAAGAAAACTCTGGGCTTCAGGGGGAGAAAAAACTAAAGAGGACACAAGCCGGGAAATGGGAGGTGGTCTGGATTTGAGAGATGTTATTGTAAATCTTTTTGCGGTGCATAAGTTCTGGACCATAAAAAGTGTCACTAGCTCTAAAAGACTGACTGTGGTTCATGTGTGTAAGTGGGCCGTGCTGACGTCAATGCCTTTGCCTAAGAAGGGGAATTGTAAATATCAGGTCCTTTTGGAAAGTGCTGCTTTATGGGGATTAGGCCTTACAAAGCACACCTGCTTAGAGAGGCTGCACAAGAGCTGTGCATGGGCCGTTACCCTACCCTACAAAGGATATGGGACCTGTGAGTGGACTTTAGACCTTTATAAAACAGTTTCCAGTAGTGCAGATAAGACCTGTAACTGTATATGTGGAAACAGCTTGAGGTCTTAAGAGCTGGAACAATCCATGCGTCCAACTGTGGTACATATCTAACCTTTTTATCAGGTGACTGTAACCAGATGAAGGTACATAAGCCAAAAGTGCTACTCAAGTAAGAGTTAGCAAGTACCTCAGTATAATATTACTTAAGTAAAAGTACAAAGTAGTAATCCATGGAATTACTCAAGTAAGATTAACACATATCTGGGGAAACTGTCTGGGCATGCCATTGGATTTATAGTTTGAAGTGAATGTAATCTGAAGGAAAAGACATCAGAAATAAACGTCTAATAAAGTCTGGTATTCTTATGTAATATCATAAAAAGGAGAAAAAACACCATATCATAGCTGAAGGAGCGATGCAAGAAACATGTTCATATAATTTCATATTCATATAAAGCTTTGTAACTTGTAGATGTATTCAGAGAGGGAAAAGTAATCAAAACTTTTACTGAAATACTATAATGTAATAAAGTTACACTGCCAAATATATTAGCAGGAGTAAAAGTACAGTGTCTGAAAACTTCACAAAGAAGTTCAATTTACGAAACGGTACAAAACCTTTACTAACTGATCTCTGTAACATTTTATAATAGGTAAAAGTTTTACACCAGATGCCCTTTCTGACTTGACTCTCTATGTACACAAGTTGGCTCTGGTGAATATTAAACTAGCTTTCTGTCGAATGTTGCCAGATTTGTCAAGAGCTCAGACAAGATAAAACGTTAATCAAATCTGTGTGGCAGGTGATTGAAAAAGTGAGGCAGATTACTGAGAATGGTTTAGTCTACACAGAGTGGACTTTGTTTTCCCGTAAGACATTTGACATTTCTATCTGGTTTACTGGTGTAAAGGAGAGAGGGAGATTAGTCACCCGTCAAGGCCAGTGAGGGCACATATGAGCAGTGTCAGTCCACTCAGCCCAAAGCTCAGAACAAGGGTTTATGCAGCTCAGCGGTAATGCCTGCAAATCAGATTTAAAGATGCATAACACGTAGATTTCACTGCAAGATTGTGTCATGTCCTAGTTTTATTTTTATTATTTATGTGTATTATTAATTATTGTATTTAGAAGTTTCATGTTGTCCCAATGTGTTATACACCTTGTATGTAAACAGAAATGACAATTTGTAAAGTGCGTGTGACTAGGATCAAAGTTCTTCCATTTGTATTTGACTTGAGTCATTCACCTCAGGTCATACTGACAGACTTTTAAATGCCAAACAGAAGAGGTAAACAAGCCCTTACAGCCTGACCAAAATACATTCAAAACTGTGAGTCACACATACTCAATGTAAAACACACACTGCCTAAGTATACTTCTACAACCTCACTTGACAGAAAAAAAAGTTTGAAGTTGTTTTGCTCTTCTATACCCAACTTACATAACAATATCATAATAATTTTATGATCCAAAGGAAGCTATTTCGATTGCTCTATTTACTCACTTTAAAAATATAACTTTTCTTTAAGAGGGCCCTCCAGTTACATGTCTCCATGGAGATTTTGTTGCTTTACCTCCAATATTCAAAAGTATTGCATTAAACTTTCCAACTTCCCAATGCCGACCCCACTTACTGCAATAATGTTTGTTTGTTGTTTTGTTTTTTTGAGCAATAAAAACCACCCATAATTGAATGAACTACATCTTACATAAGTTTAAGTTTAACCATATTGTGGAATATTACAGGCAAAGCAACAGCATTTCCATAGCTACTGGAACCCCTAACCTGAAAAATCCCTGTTTATCCCATTTCTGCACTGAAGTTTCATCATCAGCTGATTTCTAAGGTCACACTTCTATTTACACAAACTCCCAAATACACGCATGTGTCTTTGAGCATATAGACATTTGGATTTTGTAACCTCCAGCATTGTTGTTTTGTTCGAGTTTACCTACACCACTATCTGCCTCTCCGGAGATGTTGCTTCATTTCCCATGTACTGCTGTCATTATCGGCCATCCCTGCCATCTGCTCACATTCTTCTCATTTCTCAGAGTGTCAGAGCAGAGCGGCCAATGATTATGACACTTAATACAACGTTGTCCCTAAGAAAGTCCACCTGATCCCCTAGTTTGAGCGTGAGAAACCCCTGACAACTGGCTGTCTCATGGTCAGACCCTGTCCATATGTTACGCATGTATGGAGCCCTCAGGACATATGCAGGGACAAGTGCAAACATGCATGTAGAGAGGTACATGGAGGTGGTGGCGTCTGTCACAGGGAGCACAGTGTCTGATGGTAAGCAGCTCTCCAGTTACACACAACATCTGCCATACTGGATGAGAGTGACCACTGAAAATGTAACAAGAAGGAAGTTAGGAAGAAGTTAGAAGGACAAGTTGTTGAATATGGTGGGATTTGGAAAATTCAAGCTCACTGAGAATGATTGCAAAAACATTGCATGATATTTCGTTTTTATCAGTCGTACAGAGAAATTGGAATAGCAATGAAGCTCAACAGTGACAGCCCGCTCTGGTTCTGGAAGTAAATTTTCCATTTTTCTCATAGACCTTTCGAAAAATTAAGAGTCTGTAAGCATTGTGGAGGCTAAGCAGCTACATGGCAGCTAATATCCATAATGACGCTGTTTTAAATCCAAAAAGCACATTTAAAACAAAAGACTCTGAGAAATGTTTTCTTACCTTGGAAGTTTCCGAAAAAATGTAAATAAAATTATAGGTCTTATGGCCATGTAGCTAATATGCTGATCTTATATTATATTATAAACTTATATTATATTATATTATTTGTCTATGGGTCTATGACAAAAATAAGAAATGTATTTGTGGAACTGTGGAGTGGATGGTCACTGTTGAGCTCCATGGTGCTTCTGTAACTATATTTTAATGGTTGAACTACTACTGCCTCTGTCATCAGCCCTGATTTAATTCTGATCACAAAATTAGATCAGAGCCTTAGTATAACCTCATTTTAGTCACTAAGTGCTGTCATCAATATGAAAAAGAGACAAAGTGCAAAACAAAGCAATGTGTTTCAATACTGAAAGCATTTTTTCTAGACTACTATAGAGTCAGTATCAGCTGTCTCCCCTAAGGTTTAAACCTGCAGTCTACTGAAGCATATACTTTACCACCACATCAGCCAGACCAAGCTCCTGGCACAGTTCTCAGGGAGGAGGCATAACTTCAGAAGGGCCAAACATGGTATTGGTAGATCAGATTAGAACAGTGGCTCCTCATGGTGGTGTAGAAAGTGCTCAGAAATAGGCCTTCTGATATCTAAAAGGAGAATCCATTTAAAGATGTTATAGTTGTGTCAATATGTTGCCTATAATGAATGTTTTTTCCAGTGTGTTTTTAATGACAAAGGGCAAATAAACTAAGCCTGATTCATCAGACGGTTTCACTTTGTGAAAACCGTCTGACCTTGCAGCATTAGGATTTATTCGTTCAACAGTAGGCAAGGTGGTGCCATTCTGGCTAAAATTAACTAACCTAGCCTATGTTTTTTTAAATTAAATTAATAAAATATCCACCCAAATCCTAGCATTAATACCTTTTAATTTTCTAGATTACTTTGATTTTTTTTTTATTAAGTTATTTTATTATCGCTTCAACACAACATACACATAGATAAACTTGAGCAAACCACATTACCTCTTTCTAATGGAAAAAATCCACATGCACACATTTCAGCATAATGCACTCTTTGAACTGGTGCCAGAAAGTGGTCTAATCTCATGTGATTTGGCATAATTAAAGAGAACTCACAGCCGCTGATTTCAAAGAAACATTTTACAACAAGATATTTTCCCAAAGATTGCTGTTTATCTAACTATGTGTGCTGTTCTCCAGACTTTATCTAACATCAATTCATCATCGTGTGCGTCTGTGGGGGGCATTCCAGCGGTGACATGAATAGTTGCCATTGATGTACGTCCTTGAGCTTCTTTTGCTGTGCAGATGAGTACCGCTATAGGTAAACTGATCCCACCCAGCTCTTCTTGACTGTGCTACCTTGTGCTGCTTCATTATCTGTTTCTGTTTCCACTTGTTCACCAGCGTGTTTACCTGTCACCTTTGTTTTCATAGGCACCAAACCTGACAGGGCACCAGGACATGTTAAAACCATAGAGGCACAGCTCAAATGAACCAGTATTACAAGTATTTGGAAGATGGCAAAATATAATAAATTACCAGAAAAAATGGAGCTCAACACAACCCTCTGACATCCCGACGTCCACCACTTCAACAACTTTTTCAGAGCACTTTTGAAATATGGGCCGAGAACCAGGGATGGGACAAGATCTTGTGAGATTGTTGTCCTATGTTGTTACATTTGGATTGGACAAAAAAGGGTTATGTGCTGGTAAGTTACATTTCTCTAAAGTAAACCATAAATGTTGAGGCCAAAAGTGTGAATTGAATCACAACATGTCTCATTCTCGTAGACCCAATCATGTTTCTTACCACATATCACCGCTAAGAGGAAAAGGCTGAGGGGGTTGAATATTCTGCTGCTGTGGTGGGAATGGCGTGGATGGCATATGTGACATTTCCATTGAGATGTTATTTCTTTTCCTGGAATGGTTTAAACATATCTATCTTACATTTATTCATATAATTACTGGTGTTATTATTGCTAAAGGAACCTTGAAAAACAGTGAACGAGATCTCCTCTCCACAGATTTGACCTGTAACATGTCTTAGTAGGATCACTTTCTTGTCTCCGTGGATTCATGTGATAATTGCTAATTTAATGGTGCATTGTGCAACTTTTCTGGTGGAGGGTCTGTCAAATTATTTTCTCCATGGAGATGTTTGCTTTATCTGGAATGTTTCACAGTATGGTATTATGCCTTTCATACATTCATGGAGACCAAACCAGACCAAGTTATAAGTCAGATTTGTGGAAAGGCAACCACTCAAAGTCATAATGGCTGTTTTTCTAGGTATTTTTTAGCTATAAAACCACCTGTAATTGGATAAATGTAAGATAGAGCTGTTTAATGTCATACTGTGGAACATTCCAAGCAGTGCAATGACATATCCATAGAAAAAGACAGAACCCAGACCCAATAAAAAAGTTACATAGTGAACCTTTAGTTTTCCAGATCCATGACTTTTTAACCTCTTACAAAATATAATGTTGTAGTTAATAGCATGAGATCCTTTAGTCAGATTATGCCTCTGCCCAATGTGACTGCTTTATGGGAGTATACTGAATAAATCCTGGAACACTATTTTGTGGAGATAAAGAGAGATTTACAACCATTGAGCAGGATCAGTCTATCTCCAGTTCATCACTTCCCCACACGCTAACGCCAGTGTTATCACTTCAGCCTGCAGCTTCAACTATAATTGATTTTAATCAGGAGACCATCAGTACAATCCTGCCTCTAGGTATGAGTCACAAGTGGGTATTTTCCACTCCTCTGCTTGTATATCTACTGTGACCCCAGACCCATTCACAACACTTCACCTCTCTCCCATCCTCCGCTCTCTATGTCTGCTCTGATCTTCTTCTCTCGCCCAACCTGCTCTAAGCCTGTCCCCTGTCGTCTTAGCCCCACACCCATCACAGCCATCCCATTCCCCAGGGGGGCCCCATAAGAGCCCGACTGGGTGGTCCCTCGCCCCCCCTTTTTCTTTAGGGTCAAAAGTCAGAGGTGAACCCCGACAGTGTGTGGGAACGTGCAGTGCTGTATATACTATAAGATGAGGTGGGGCATGGCAAAGTATATGAACAAAAACTTTGGACTGTCTTTTTTTTTTTTAAGGTGAAGGAAAGGAAATGTTGACCCTATGTAAATATATTCTGCCACTTATTTCCATTTAATAATTTTATGTTGATCAAAAGCAAATCTAAAGACAATCTATTTAAAATATTTCATGTTTATTAAAAAAAAAATTGAATTGCTCTTTTAGGATGAAAAAGTAATTTTGTTTGAGGATTTGAAATAATTATCCTAGTTATGTCAGCTGGGATGCAGAAACTCAGTCATAACACTAGCAATGCCATAAATATTACAAATAAAAGCACATTTTTACAAACATTTTGTCATGCCAACTTATCCAATCTGTTACTTGTATAATGTGAGTAGTTACTGGTTCAGCCCAAGATTTTATCAGGGTGGTCATGTCACAGATATGGGGGGAGATTATTTAGATGGCTGAAGCAAGCTGTTTTTCTTTCTGTATAAATGATGGATTTGATGGAGTTACCTCTTAAATAGAAAAAAGGTGCACTATGTAACTTTTCTCAATCTGTCCTGTCTCCATGAAAATGTCTTTGTCTGAAATGTTCCACAGTACTGTACACCTCTGAACTCCCCTAGACAAGCAGGTGATACCATTCTTGTAGAGGGTCTGTCAAATGCTTTTCTCCATGGAAATGTTATTGCTTTGTCTGGAATGTCTCACAGTTTCTATCTTCATGGAAACTCAACCAGGCCCAATTACAGGTCAGATCTGTGGAGAGGCGACCCCACTCATAGTCAGAATGCGTGTTTTTCTAGGTATTTTTGAGCAATAAATCCATCTGTAATTTAATAAATGTAATGTAGAGCTGTTTAATGTGTGAGCTGTTTAATTTCAGGCAGAGCAATGACTTATCCATAAAAACAGGAAGGTGACAGACCCTCCACACAATGCACCTTTAAGTAAATGCAAAATAGATGTGCTTATACTGTAGAACATTCCAAGCAAAGCAATAACAGCACACAAGAACAGATTTGGTGAAGGACATTCCACCAGAAAGTTATAGAGCACTTAAAAAAACTAAAAAAACAAAACACAAATCTTGTATCTGAACAGATTATTTAAATAATTTATGGAAATTCTCCTCTCTGTGCTCTCTAATACTCAGCAGACTGAGTATTAGTGAGCATCAGTGGTGGATGTATTTCAGTTTTGATACTGAAATAAAAGTTCAAATACCAGAACAAAGAAATACTCAAGTAAAAGTATGACATGAAAAAAATCTACTTAAGTAAAAGCATTAAAGTCTCATTTAAACTGGTTTAAAAATGCACTTCAGCAGTAAAACATTTTAAATAGTATTTCATGTAGAGTTTGAGATCTAATGAACCCTAAAATGTAGTGATTTTGATAAAGATTTAGTTTTTTTGTTCAACAAAAACAACTAAATAATTTGTTATCATTTGTCATCACTTTTTTTTCTAGCTGTTTTAATTTGTAAATTTTTGCTCAAACTACAACCATATTAAAAATAAACCCTCAGTCTCTTCAACAAGTCTCAAACAATCATAAAAAATACTTTTACTTGTCGTGGAGAAAGTACAAATATCTGCTCTTAAATGTAGTGAAGTTAAAGTAAAAAGTTAAAATTGTCTTAAGTAAAGTACAGATTCTTAAAATTCATATTTAAGTACAGTACTTTACATCTTTTAATTTGTTACGTTCCACCACTGGTTTGCATCCTCAGTTTGAATTTGAATTAGGTGAGAAGAGCATACTTTTAAACCTCTCAGTCTGTGGAGTGGGACATACTGTTTGTTTGGGGCTGCTTTCTGCCTGCAGCTGTTTGGAGTCTTTCTAAGAGACATAGAGACACACTTTGTCTTTGCAGGTGTGCCTCAGTCCCTGTCAACACAAACACATCCAGGTCGGCCCCATAAACAATGTTGCAATAGCTGCCCTCAGCCAACTTCCTCATGTGATGATAGATTTGCACCTCAGTTCACACACAGCACCACTTACCTTTATGTTTACGGAACTTCCTATCACATTTTATTATAGTATTCAACTTTTTATTAGAAAACACTGTACGTCCCTGTACCAAGACAAGATGTGCTCAGCAGAATAACTGCTTCTTTAGCCCATGCCCCAATTGTCTACAGAATTATGATGAGATAAAACCCAGGGGGCAAACACAATAAGTGGAAGCCCTGGACAAACTTCCTGAGTTTGTCTTTCTCTGTATGTCAGTGAAAGCCACAACAACAAACAGATAAAAATAGCTGCATGTCCAGGCATCCTGTGTCAACATGTCTCTGTCACGTGTGGTCTGTGAATTTTGGCTTTAAAACACTGTCCTGCTTGTATCAAATATATCAAACATGAATCTATTTTCACAAGCCATCAGTGTAAAAGCACTATTCCACTTTTCAGCAGTGATATAAAAGTAGATAAGAAAGTAGTTTTGTTTTGCCTTAGCTGAATAACTTGATGTCAAAACTGTATGCACACTTGGCCTATATAAAAACTGCCCAGATTACCAAATGTGTGCTAATTTGACTTTTCCCATATATGCTTATATTCAGTGTTTTCAGGGATTTGAGCAGAGGAAGTGACATCATGGAAAGTGATTAGTGGCAGGAGCAGACTGAGGCCTCCAGGTGAGCTCTGTAATTAAGAGATTAGTGTGTAAAGGAAAGTACACAGCCCCAATATTATGATACCTTTACTAAAGTATTGGAGACTGTATTGGATTTGAGGTCATGGAGGTTGCCTGTCCAGGCCCGTAGCCCACAGCAGCTGATTCAGCATAGCTACAGGCAAACATTGTCTAAATAAACCTCCTTTGCAACTGTAAATGTGTTTCCTTTAATTCCTCTTTTTGACAAGTAAACTTTACCTTTACTTCAATTCCCGCCTCCCTTGAAATTTTCCATCTGAGTTTGTGATCCGGGATTAACTATTTTTCTAAATTGAAAAAAAAGTAAGCTTCGGCCTCAATGAAAGTAGATACACCTGCTAATTTATACTAAAATAGGCAAATTATAATTTAACACTGCTGAAGCCATGATCATAGGTTTTAAAGAAAACAAAAAGGCTATTTGTCATTAGCATAGATTGTAAGATTTGAACATTTTTAACAAGTCTAATATTTCTTATGAGCTCAGGCACAGCAGGTGGAAGAGTGAACAGGACAGAGATTATCTAGGCCTACAATAAGAAATATTTTGTTTTCTGCAGGTTCTTTTTGAGGCTCAATCATAGTAGTTTCTCCATATTAAAATCAGCTATTATTGTTGGAAGGACTATCATAATTTAGTGATTATAATTTGCAATATTCCTTTAGGATGTGACCATCTTTATGAAATGAAACTTTCTGAATGATAGTCATTTTAATATGACATAAACAAATGCTTTTTTATTCATATTGCACTCTGAATAACTGTGATTATCTGTTACAGCTTGACATCTCTGCCTAAATGTCAATTTTATTTCCACCCTCACTCCCCATCAGACCTTCCATCTGAACATCTGATCCTGGGATTAAGCACCTGGAGACTCTGTAAACTGCAGCAATGACTCACGCTTGTGCTTTTCAAAGGGGAAGGTTTGCTCTCTCGTCATTGGGGCGTTAGATGTAATCAATACACAATTCTGAGACAAAACAGTGGTATGGCTTCACGTGTTGCGCTCCCACGTGCCACCCATATGTTCTTATTGTTACTTGAAATAATGAGGGAGACAGCACTCACTCCCTGCTTTAGTGCCTTGACACGGGAGCGCGATCAGCAGCTCTTCAGCCATCTCCGCCTCCTGCTGGGACACGACAGAGCGGGCTGCCTCAGGGTCTCCTGGGATGAACAGGTTAAAGTGACTGTGAGTGTGGGAAAACATAGGGGGAGATGAACTCAAGTTATGACTGAAGTTTATTACTTATCCTGTCATAAACCCCATAAAAGCCAAGGGAAAGCTTCACATGGGGACACTGCAATAAACCAAAGTAGATGGGACTCTAATAACAACCTCCAACCTAGCAGCCTCCACAGCTTTTCTCATGCTGCCTGTTGTAGAATAAACTGAAGTAGTCCAAGAGTTGTGGCATGAGACTGGAATTTATTTACTATCAGTATGGGATCCAAGACCAAATGACACGAACCCCTGGTGATAATTAATTCAAGTACAGTCCAACCTGGCTCTGCTTCCATTGTAGGGAGTATTATACCTCTGATGATGTAGGCCCATATAACAAGGACCGAGAGGGCAGTGTCCTTGGTACAGCTGTACGATTTCTTGGTCACTTAGAAGCCTTAGAAGATCTCTTAGAAAACAAAAAACAAGATTTTGAGTGCATGGTGTAGCATTGTAGTTTTAACCATTCTAAGGCAAAATTTTGTGTCTTTTATTCTATCATTCATATTGTCTTCTTCTCCATTTAGCTCTGACAGGAATATGTTTAAAGTTTACCTCAGAGCATCCCTATCATTTGGAGCCCTTTGCTGTGTGATAGTGCAGTAAAGAAGAGCTAAGCTAAATCACTGCTTTCCTCTCTAAATGATGGCTCATCTTCACTCTAATGTTACTGTCACTTCCACAAAGGACCTTTTTGCTTCACTGTGCCCTCTTTTACACAGCTCAGTCCCTGGAGGCGAGGTACAGGCTAATCTGTGCATCCAAAGGAAAGGGTTTCAACTTTATTGATCTCAAGTCCTTGAGGCACTCAATCCAGGCGTGACCCTTGAAGGAAATGAGGAGGTTAGTTGGGAAAATAAGGACTTGAGAGCCACGGAGGGTCAGGCGGGGGTGTGTGGGTGCTTTAATTGTGTCTAAATGACAGGCTAAGTCTGCAATGTTTGCAGAATTAGGAGGAGACAATGACAAGGTGGCCTGAGAAGGGAGGCTTGGACAAACAGTCCCTGGCACACTCCTGTTCAAATTAGTGTGGCTTTGCTGAGTTCCAGTCATTTGGGGTGAGAGGACACAAGTGAGAGCAGGGCTGCATGGAACAGCAGCTGACAGCAGCTATAAGTTAAACAGCACTTTATAAACATTCACTGTTTAGAATGAGATGTTTAGGTGCACCTCAGATGAGCTGGAGGAGCAGTGTCCTAGTTAGGAGTATACTTGACAAAAGAGATAGCATAGAGCTGGAGCTGCTCGCCATTAAGACAGTTGATAGTAACTGACTGCAAAACCAAAATCTAAAACTGCAAATACTTCCTCACTACATTTGAAGTACTGTTATTTTTCTCATCTTTTATTTAATTGTTCCATATAGAAGAAAATATTTTTAAATTATATTATATTGGGATGCAAAAAATATAGATTATTAACAGGGGTCTCAGGGAGTAGTCTCTGAGTCTATAGTTAGTCATCGCACACATTCAGATGCTGCAGACAATAACAGCAGCCCTGTGTATTGGCTCCTCTCTCCTGTGAATGAAATGACACACACTAACACGAATGGATTAAGTGTAAACTCATTTGACGAGTGACCGATCACAGGTGCAGCTCTTTTACATGGTGTGTCTCACCATGCAGGTCAGTGCAGGCCTCTGTGCTGTCACTCATAAATGATTCAGTGTGAGGAGCTTCATCAATGATACACTAACATTCTGTCCTTAGACCCTTAAGGTGGGGCTTTCTGAAGTGAAGGTTTTTTTTATTTGGCGTGTGTGTGTATAGGGGCTGCAGAAAAGTCAAATAGTGTCTATGTTAATCTCCTTTAAACACTTTTAAACACTGATTACTTACAACATTGAAATTAAAATGCACATTAAAATGTAATGTCAAATAAAAAATAAAATGTTTCTAACTATGTATGTGTCAGAAGGTGGAGGAAGTGCTGAGGAGACATGTTTTTGATTTGTGGTCACTGATGTCATCCATCATGGCGCCGCCTTCCTCCTTGGGGGCTTCTTCACCTCGTATCATGTGAGTATGGGGCCAAAGGCAAGAGGCAACATGTGGACACATAAGTGAAGGACAAGACTTGTGAGGCCCTGTTCACACAGTCACTGTCACATTTCACACTGACCTACATTTGATCTGAAATGAGTCATTGTTACAGCTGACTCTGCACGGCAACAGGAATTGTGACACTCTTTAACTTAGAAGCATTAATACATATATCATAATATCAACAGAGACCAATGCTTTCAGTCAATCCTCCAAGCAAAATTTAGACCATTTGCTTTAGACCAATATATAATATATAATATTCACATTACTTGGAGATTACTGTATGTTTTCACAGCATATCAGTGCTGTGGGGGATTTCCTGCCCTTCACACACAAATATCCATACAATGTGAAGGAAAAGGCCCTATTCTTTTCAGTGAGCATCAGCCATTGTATTCATGCAGTGTGGCGCACTCCCAGGTGCCCATGCTGCTCTTGAGTTTCTGGAGGGGTCTTCTACTTAAGTGCATGGTGAAAGACAAACTAACAATCAATGGTCATATCTGAGCCTCAAATGAAGAAAGGTGAAGCTCAGTGATTTGCAGCTTGGGTCTAAGACAGGACAAGCCCTTCGCCCCAGGGAGTTGCAAGATGATCTGAAAATATGAATTCTGCAGAGGAGGAATGACATCATGCAAAGATTCCTCAACAAGTCACATCCAGCAAAAATATTATCGCTGTGCAAACGATAAATGAATCTAAGATACGAGAGGAGAGCTTGGATGAGAGATGGAGATTAAAGGAACACATCACAACTTGTTGATAATTGTTATCTGGTTAAGAGTGATTAATAAGGACTGTGTTTTATGCAATCTGATGTAATAAGAGTACTCTGGCATGATGCTTTCTTTGGGCATTTTAAACACTTTAGAGATCTTATCACATTTTCAAACTTAATAGAAAAGGGATAGACTATAACATGACTATGCTTGGCCACAGCAACATCATTATGACTGTTCTAGCCACAGGGGACATTTGAGTACCCTTTTGCCCAACTCCAGACACTGCCTGCCCCCAAGCTTCTCCCTGACACAGTGAGGGGTGTAAAAAAAAGTACAGGTGCTGAGCCATTCTGATCAGATCAGATTCATGCTCCGATCCGATAGAAGAAAGATGGGATAGAGATTGGGGGTCAACGGGAAACCCTTTAGGTTTGTGTGTCTGTGCATTCGAACTGCGACCTAATGTGACACTCTCCAAACACACTTTGCACACTAGAAACATTTGAATCACATCACATTTGAACTAAAAACCAAATAAATAATAATACATGGCATGCATAGAATTGAATTTTAACTAATTCATAAAAATAAAACTGTATAACACTTTGTGAAAGTAACAGTATATTTAGGTCTATCAAGAAGCATTGATCAAAATATGATAATTTATGTTTACAATTTTGCAATAGTTCTGTACATTTTTCTTGTCTTTGACAAACCTAAATCTAAATAAAACAAGTCTAATGAATGAATAATCAGTTTCACTACACTGAAGTACACTTGAAAAAAAGTTGTCTTAATTTGTGAGGAACCTGATATGTGGAGCCTTTTATCTCATGGCCTGCGTGATACTTTAAAAGTTTGGTCTGCTCATTTATTGCTAGTGTTTCAAAGATCATAGCCCCACTTTCATGTACAACTTCCTTTTTACAGTATAGCCTGCAGTGTGCCTGTATTTGGACAAACTTGGTCTATGCTTTGAAGAATACTGTTAAGTATTTTTAGGGCAGTATCCCCTGCATGCAGGCAACCTTACAATTGTAATTGTGTCATAGGTCTGACTTCATCTCTCCTTTGTTTGTATAAAACAGCAGGGTGTTAATACACTGAGTTTTACAGGGTGACTCATGAGACCAGCACCTCTGTACTTATACTGTACCAACCACAGTGCTCACCTGTCTCCAAATGACTGCTGCAAACCATCCTCTGCAAATGATTCATTGTTTGTTGTTACCATGATATAGAAGCTGAAAATGTGGCTGGGATTTTGTGGGGGATCCCCTGCCATGAACACATTTGTTGATGTTAGGAGGATAATGTCAAAGGAAGATGAAAGGCTCTGAAAAAGCAGCCCATTATCGGCTCTAACTACACAAGTCAGAAACTGCTATCCACTATTCACACGAGTTTTAAGACAGCTGCAAAGTACAAGGGGAAGGCCACAAAGAGACACTCACAAAAGTAAACAGTGCTGCTGACGGAAGCTAAAACTACTTTTCTTTGTGTTACTGCTGCACCTTTGTAGCTAACCTTTCTCATACACCTTAGGAAAACATCCGTGCCCCACACAGCGCTGTGCCCACTGTTCCTTGTGTCTTTAATCCTTATAGCTTTTAACAAGACTGGGGAGGATGAGGGTTCTGCCAAAGCAGAACAAAGAAAAGGAGGAACTCAGGCAGAGGGAATGGAGGGCTCTGTAATTTATCACCTGTTGCCTTTGGGCAGAACAGCTTTCTAAGGGTGTGTGGAAGTGTGCAGCTCTTTGGGGAGGAGCAGAATGAATGAGGTAAGAACAAGTAAAGGGCATTGTACACATGCACAGCCTTTTAGAAACTCTAATGAGTTATTGGAGCAGTCAGAAGTGCAGAAAAAAAAGCTAAAAAGCCAAGGTGACCTGTGAATACTTTATTTCCATTTATAGGCCTAAATATCTTATATTTAATTATATATATATATATATATATATATATATATATATATATATATATATATATATATATATATATATATATATATATATATATATATATATATATATTATTATTCGATTTGCCTACTTTTTGCTTAGAATTAGACTTCAGCCAATATGACCAATGAAATGCGATGCTATAGTCAAATAAAAAAAGTGCAATCTCTCAAGTAGAAAAATGTCGAGTAGGTTATTCAGTATCAGTGTACTGAGTGATTAATATTGAGACTTAAAGAACCTTACTGTGTGACTAACGTCCCTTTGTCAGAACTTTTTTTTTTTAAATTTTATTTATTTATTTTTTAAACTTTGCCGCCATCGTGTGGCCATTTGTTGCACTGTCTAATATAATATACAGGCCTGGCTGTGCAGAATAGTAGTAGAACAAAGTTTCATTGCTTTTATTCCTAGAAGATTCCGAAGCCAATCCAATATGAAATAAGGACAGAAAACTGCTGATAACTCATATCCACACAAATCCAAGAAAAGATCAACCTCACAAATAAAGTAAAGAGTACACGAGTATACATGAGGTGAAGCACAGTGGTAAAATAAAAATGATCGCTTTGCAGCATAGACATAGATAGTTATTATATTAGATCCATGACACAGACAGTTTAGCCCAAAGGAAGGGAGGATGACGTCAGACGTACGCTCTGCGTGCACCGTGTCTGTGGAGCAACGAAGCATCTCGCACCTCAGATAAACACACTAAACAGGTGTGTGTTGGGCTAGCACAGCCATTTCAGGAGGCCACAGAAGGCACGTCTCTCCCTTTCAACAAGTTTCAACATGTCTGAAACATACGGTACGTTTTGAATAGCGGAAGTTCAGTTGATGGTTGCTAACCGCTAACGTTATGGATACACAGCAGCCTGGGAGAGGAGAGTGATGACATGCAGCGAAGGAGCTGTGTTAGTTAGCTTCCCTAGGTGTGTGGCTCAGGCTCACGTATGACTATGAGGCAGTGTTTACACGCTATTATAATAGCATTATTACAGATCCATAAATAAGCACATGTATTGTTCTGTGTTAACTACCTGATGTCCATGGCGCAGTAGTCCGTTTCCTTAAGCGCAGTTCACTAGCTTGTTACTTGCTCGCTAGCTTATGATAAACAGACTTATTTACTGACTATACCAAAGTGTATGTCAAAATAAAATGAGACACACATGGCACTCGATTTTTGTGCGGCCTCCTGCTCCAACTAATGTTGAAGTAAAGTCTTCTGATGTGGAGAGTTGACTGGTTGTGTAGAGTAGGAGGAAGTCAGGAAGTTATAGTGCTCCATTAAACCTGCCGAGATTGCACTTGCAGGCTGTCTTATGTTAAAACCATACTTTTTAAAAACCATTACCATACCAAGAACAATGAACAATGAATACTGAATTGCAACGTTGCATATCAGCATGCCTGTTTTTGCATACAGGCTTTGCATAAATTGTAGTTTTAAGTCCATAGCATCTGATCTGAGCACATACTGTCTATTGTCTAGAGTAGTAGTTTTTAAATGACACGCCATAAGTTTTTACTCACAAACGTGTGGTGTTCTATGAAAATGATTTCCAGTGGGCTGTGTATAAAGTGCCACTGATAATGGTTTTGTAATTGACTCTTATTGATTTTCCCCAAAACTGACTCTGTGGTAAACAGTACTCAATCTTCCTCTTTGGGCAGTGAGCGAAAATAATTAATGATGGAACAAGATTGATACTACAACCAGTATGGAACTTTTGACATTTTTTAGAAGTGGTATGATCAAATGGTTAATTACAATAAAATTATTTTTGTCCTGTTTAAAAATGTAATTCTACTGTATACTGTCACAATTATGATATTGAAATGAGTAATTTGGTGTACACCCAAGGCATTTACTGAAAACTATTCAGAAAATTCCAAAAGTTATATTCAATAATTGTCTCTTGTGTCTACTCAAGAGATTAATGCCTCGTACCATCCCAAAGATTAATAAATATAATGATGTTAATCTCCTGATTTTATAAAATTAATACCTGTTTTAAACACAAGTTTAACATTTGAGTCTGAATTCTATGGATTCTTATGTTCTCTAATTGATACAAGCTCATGCTATTTAGTGGCACATTGGGATGCATTGCTAAGACAGACTCTTACAGTGTCTCGCATGGTTTTTATGTTCATACAGTAATCTTTAATCATTGTGAGTTTTAGTCCCAGCATACTACATCTGAAAGTGTGAAGTCCCGTACCACATTAATAAGTAGCTTATCCTTGAATAGTTAATTTATTTGTCTCCTAAAGTAGAATTTCTCTTTCTGTTAAAGTGAAAAGTCTCTTACTCAGTTATGTTATGTCTTAAGATTTAATTGGGTAATATTTGTGTCAGAAGCAGCCCATTATCCTATTAGATAATATAAGGTTTGGTGATTAAAAGTCTAAGTCTGGTTGCTCAATAGGATTAAAGGAGATGCCCTGCCTGGTCTCTGTGGAGGAGGAGTGCACTCTCTCCTAATAGCTCTGTTGTATTGATCTCTATATTGTCTTTCAGACTTCCTGTTCAAGTTCCTGGTTATTGGCAGTGCTGGAGCAGGGAAGTCCTGCCTTCTCCACCAGTTCATCGAGAATAAATGTTAGTTGCTGATCCCAAACACATTAATTACATAATTTGTTTTTGAATATTTTACTCTTAATTCTCTTTTTTTGCAGTTAAGCAAGACTCCAACCATACCATTGGAGTAGAGTTTGGTTCCAGGGTAGTGAATGTTGGAGGGAAGACTGTAAAACTACAAATATGGGACACTGCAGGGCAAGAGCGCTTCCGGTATTGTCACTCCCATGATTGTTCTTCTGTTTGAAAGTCTTCATGTACTCATGAACACCTCTGATTTAGGTCTGTGACACGTAGCTACTACAGAGGAGCAGCTGGTGCTCTGCTTGTCTATGACATTACCAGGTACTTACTGCACTGTAAGCTAAAGGGGTTTTCTCCCATAACACTTCACATTATTCTGTATCTCTACCCATTCTCTAAACTCATGGGTTACATTTGAAATGCCCTGAAATTTTGTTTTATTCAGACATTAACATAGAAAAAAAAGCTAGAAATATCAATACAAAAATCTCTAGCATCCGATCCTGTTAAGAGGCCCAGACTACAGTGCTGTCAAGTTTTATGCACAAGACCCCATAGCAATAAGAGATTTAGTTGTTTGCAAATAATTGCAGCCTTTTCATTATTCGATTTGATTGTGTTCAGAACTGGCTATACTCAAAGTGGAGACGTGTGTATGATTAATGCAGATGGGAGTTGAAAATTAGCCCATATTAACTTATGCAAATAAGAAATTTAACCGCCACAGCACAGCTTCCCATCAGATTTTGTGATGTGATGTCACCCCACTGAACACAGCTGTTAAACATTATGTGTGGACCCACACCCTTGATTTCACCTCCTGGGACTTGCATAAGCTGTGATTGGACTCCACTGTGTTTCAGCCGTGAGACGTATAATGCTCTCACCAACTGGCTGACAGATGCACGGACCCTGGCAAGCCCTAACATCGTCATTATCTTATGTGGCAACAAGAAAGACCTGGATGCAGACAGAGAAGTGACCTTCCTTGAGGCTTCTCGCTTTGCTCAGGAAAATGGTAAAACCCAAAAATTACAATTATATTAAACAAAACCTGGGATGTTGTTGTTGTAGTTGTTGTTTTTTTTTGTATATTTACTTTGCTGCCACTTAAACACTTCACAGAGCTGATGTTCTTGGAGACGAGTGCTTTGACTGGAGAAAATGTGGAGGAGGGATTTTTAAAATGCGCCCGCACCATTCTCAACAAGATAGATTCAGGTAACACCACCTATTTGTTTGTTAAGGAGGTGTGTTCAGAGTACTTAGTCTTGTGGACATTTTTGCATGTGTTTTGCATTAAGGAGCCATGATGTCTCTGTTTAGCAACTGATGTCTTAGTTGTATGGCTCATGTAATTTTCATCCCTTATTGTTTTTGCTGGCTAAATAATTCAGGTGGGGTTTCGTTTTGACTTGCCTATTAATTTTTCCAGGTGAATTAGACCCAGAAAGGATGGGATCCGGTATTCAGTATGGAGACGCTTCACTGAGGCAACTACGACAGCCGAGAAACACCGCCACCCACAATAAACAACAGTGTAGTTGCTAGGGAAGGGAGGCAGACCTCAACTCAGCCCCAGGCCCACGCACACAGGACGCCCCCTACAGGTTAGTGTGTCCTCTTGTCAACTGTAAAACTATAGTTAATGTGTGATTGATGGTTCTAGTGTCTCACATTGCAGCTCGAGGTGATTTAGGCCTGGGTTTGAGGGCCTTCTACTCCAACTGGGATCATATGGACTGATCAGTGCAGCCCGGACACCCTCCACTTAGATGTTCCAGGGTGTCATGGCTGTGTGGAGAGCGCCCCGACATTTTAAAATATATGCTTATTTCTGCTTTGCACATGTTTTCTATTAAGTTATTAACAGTTAAGCAATTCATTTGGATTTCTTTAACTTTTTTTCACCTTTTTAAAATCTGAGCTGTAAACTACCTGTGTCCTAATATGATGTACACATCTGCACGTTGAGAAAAATTCTGAGTGAGTAAAACATAATAATTTCTCAAGATTGGTCTTAATAGCTGCAATAGTTTTTGACATTTGTTGCTAGTACATTTGTGCAGTTCATACAAAGTTTCTATGTGGATTAACTAAATGAAAAACTGCAACTGGAGAGACATGCCATTAATCAAAAGGACAATTCACTAACAACACTCGTTCCACACATTATTAAAACAATCATGGGAAAAAAAAAAGTGTTGATAAATGATTAACCCAGCGATCCTTGGAAAGTGTATGAGTGAATATAAGCACAAAAATGTAATTGTTTTCCTGCTGCGAACTACCAATGTTTTTGAAAATGTTTGCACTTTTGTAACCAACTTTTACCCAGAGACCTCCTAAATCTCAGTGCTATATGCAAACGTGGTATACATAACAGGAAACCAAATTGGGTTAACCCCAGTGCCATTTTGAGAAGTTTTCCTTCTGCCCCGCTTCTTTATCAAGGCTTGGATTGTTTTATAACAGTGAGTCTTGTGAAACTTTTCAACCAAACACTGAGGGCTCGTGGCACTTGAGTCCAATGCACTGCTATTGTCTAAGCCACTGAAGGCAGGATTTACTGACTTAAAATCCAAATGAGATGCGATTCCACACAATATTGCTGGTATTCTGGCGCTCTTTGGCAAGTGCACTTTTATTATTTTTTATTGTGTTAATTTTTTACACTGTAAGTTTAGGATTGTAAATTGTTATTTTACTTGAACTATAATATTAATAAAGAGTATAAGTGTAGTGACCATTTCTTACTTAATAACAGCTGATTTGTGTGTTTTTCTGTCACTCAGCCTGACTGTGTTAGTGGCTGCACTTGGTCTATGTGTGAGCTGGTTTGTTAATAGTTCGCCGCTGACGTGGATGTCATGATAAAAGGACGCTAACTTCCTGAGCTGCAGGAGGCACTAATCATTCACATTCATCTGGTGTAGCACACATATCTTTGCATCTTCATGAGCCTCGTTACGTGCAAATACCATCATTTAAATATATATTTGTACTTCAGTTCTGTGTAAAGCCGCTGTAAAATAACTTCCAAATCAGTTGTTGCTTAGTAACAAATGTTTATGTATAATAAATCTGAATACTACTGTACATCAAGTAAAGCTGTAAATAAGAGTTGTTCATCTATCGTATGTTATGGGTGACAGTTGCTCTTTGATTGTAATTATGCAATTTTCAGTAAATGTATGCTTTTCAGTTATGTGGGGTCTTTATGTATTTCTATATATTGCATGTATGCCACTACATTTTTTAGGCTCAAAGTTACACCACAAAACACCTAAAATTTACAGGCCTCTTGATTCTGTAACTTTATCATCAAGAGCTCTTGAATGATGAAAGTAAATGCCCTGTCAAACTGTCGTTTACTGTACCTTGAAAGGCCGATGAAGCAAAACCTAAAGGCCTCATGTACTTAGACTGAACACAAGAGGGCGCCAGTACACAAAGGGAAATGCCTTGTTCAGAGATGTTGGTTATAATTTCATTTTATTTTTTTTATTTTTCTTGGTTATTTACATATAACTGGAATTGAGTGATGGAGACACACAATTCTTCCTTTTACAAACTTGCACAAGTTGGCAGAAAGATTACATACTACTATGATAATTAAACTCAAAAATACAAAAATTAAACATTGTGTAACGCTGAACAACCTTGACACCTGAAAGGTTGGAAAAAAAAAAAGGTTTTAAAAGTCAAGCAGGTGGGGCCTCCTGTATTTGATCTGAGACATACAGGATAATAAATCTGGAATGAATGAAATCGCTATTAACTAGCACATGTAAGATACACCTATGTACACACTATTCAAAGTAAATTTCACAGCACTGCATTGAGTAAAATATTTCTTTATATTTTCACCAATACACCCTCCATCTTTTAAGCACCCTGGCCTTCTATTGTTATTAACAGTATCACAATATGTCTGGAGCAACAACTGAGAAATCAGAATCACAAATGCACTATATTCACTAAAGGAGAGGTGTTTAGCCAGGCTTTAAAAATGCATAGGAACCAATGTAAGCCCGTGTCTTTGAAAAAATTATGGTGGCTGATTGAAAATGTAGTGAATTACGGTACTATACATCAAGTGGGTCAGAATATCTACGCAAAAATAAAAAAGCAATTGTAGTTAAACAAAATATTAATTACATTAATGTTGAAATGATCAGCTGTCATAGCAGTTAGCTTCAGCTAGCAGCACTGTCAAAACACTGCCACTTAGAGAAGGCAATGACAAAAATCTCACAAGTAAATGCATACAGACAGCTTGGGTCACAAAGAGTCATTTCCAGTGGAGGAGTTGGTCAGATGATTGGGCACGAACTGAAGGAGGACTAAACTCTACTCAAGCGACTGCAGCATGAGGAGCTGCTTGAGCACTTTTGTCTGGCTCGTCTCCCTGATTTCTCCGGCTAGAAACATCTCATCCACCACTGTGTACACCTGTAAGAGCAGAGAAGACAGCATGAGGGGGGACTGAGATTATTAATAGCCCTATCACCATGTCTATTCCAGAAATACACTGCATCTGTACAAGACGTGGTTACTGACCAGGGCATTCTTGTAATTAAAAGTAATTTCTTGTCAATAGATTGATTACAGGGTTGACTAACAAATAGAGTAAAGGGAGTGTTATAACATGATCTTATTCATTGTAATTTTCTTGTTGTACTGGTAAATCACAGACTGACAAGTCAAGCCTGTGGGTGTTTCAGACACCTTTGGTAATTAGTAAGCAAAGCAATACAGTTATAGAAGACTGGAGCAGTTAGTTGCTTAGCATTTTTCTCTATGCATAAAACTCACTATAATTATTAGTTCCTGATTATATATGATTTTTCATCATTTATAATTATAAATATACTTTATGCTCTTGGCTTAAATATCAAATGAAACAACTGCAACATACCTTGTAAAAGTTGAAGACAAGATCCAATTCACACACATTGTGAAAGTATTCATTTAGCACCTTGAATGAAAAAAAAAAAGTAATTTTAATAAGCAACATTTTAATAATTTGTTATATATTTCATTATACAGTACAGCACAGTAAACAGTATAGATAACATACATGCATACTGTGCACTGAGTGGCATGTAATAAAAGAGCTTTGATTATTTATGTCACAGTAACAAAATTTTTTTATTAATGTTTTTTTTAAATCGTGAATCACAGAAAGCGACATTTAGTCTAAGGATGGACTGATATGAATACTGCTGTGGCTGATAACCGGGATTTGCCAATACCAATATTTAATTTTTTAAAATCCATAGTGAGGTCCACAAATTCATCTTAAGCTGAAGTAGTGATCACAAATTCATGTATTACTTTTGTAAAAACAATAACAAAATGTATTTGTATGGGATATAAAATAAACTATTACATGTTTGCATAAACATGAAGCCATATAACGCTCTTTTATTTTAATTCATTAGTGTGTTCAAAAAGGGCCAATACCGATACTGGGCCCAATATATCGCCCATCCCTAATTTGCTCTCACAATAATTGAATCATTAAAAAGTGATATTGTGACGTGCCCTTTTTAAGGCAATTAAATTAACTTTTCCATCAATATAAGATGACTTCACTCCAGTGGACTCCAGATAAAACTTGGTCTCTTGACATACACACACTGAGGTCAAGCCAACAATAATGTATTAAGATTGTTTCATTATTTTTGCTTTTGACTAATGTTGAAACTCATTTCACCCACCGTCACAATCACATAAATCTGAGTCTATGGAGAAGAACTGAAAATCCATTGTTCCAGAAGTTCAAACATATTTTAGGTTGAGATTTATGGCTTAACTTAGAATAATAACACTTAAACTTAATTACAGTCCACAGTGGATTACATCAAAGTTGACTGGATTTGTTTGCTTTATCAAAACAAACTCTTGTACAGACCACTACATATCTCATGACTTTTAAGCATTTTACAGCATAAGAGCATCAAAACAGGAGATGAGCTTCAGGGAAATTGCATTGCACATTCCAACACTCAATCAGACCATGACAACTGAATCATTTCAGTTCACTTCAAGTCTTTGCATCATGTGATATTATTTACCTCGACAAAGTTGTGGATTCCTTCTAGGTATGCCAAGTTGTTATCAGTCACATCCACACAAATGCAAAAATAGAGCCCAGCATAGCGTCGGTAAATAATCTTGAAGTTTCTGAACTGTAGGAAAACAGATGAGATTTCCTTACACATGTAAACAAATGTGAAGCCTTAATTTGGACAATTATTTGAGCATGAAACATGGACTCAATCATACATTTAAAATGTAATACAAAGTGCTTTGCAATATGATGATACTTGTGTACTGTTGGCTATATCACAGTGTGGCTATAGCACATTTGACATTCATTTTTCAAAATAATGTTTGCTATTTACTTACCTCCACAAAGTTGGTGTGCTTGGCGTCCCTCACAGTCACCACAGCATGGACCTCCTCGATTAATTTCTGTTTTTCATCATCATCAAACTGCATGTACCACTTGGCCAGCCTAGTTTTGCCAGCTCGATTTTGAATCAAAATGAAACGGATCTATGTGATAAATCACAAAAACACAGTTTAAATCAGTTGTACAATATGTAGCTCACTTAATGCATTATGAAATATAGCTTTTGGACATAACGCGGCGTTTATCACACCACACCCAAATAAACCTATGGTTTATTCTTGCTATTGGTAAACCTATTTTCTATTTATTTATTTTTTGCTTAAATGTTAGTATAACAAGGTTATAAATAGCTCGTAAATTCTACTGAATGAAAAGGTTATTTAGCGAGCTTTAAGGCTAACACGTAGATGTGAGCTGTGAATAAACATAGCAAGGATTAATTGTGCCATACATACCATGTTTTCTATCTTATAGGGTGCCCCAGGTTCGTTAAACGCTATATTTTGATAAATGTGCGATTTTAAACAACATAAAAAATCCAATCGTTCGTCCGCTATCTTCTTCTAGCTAACAGGAAATACCGCCCTAGACAGCTGCCTCTTGCTCGATGGGAGTTGTAGTTTTGTTATTAACTCTTAACGCCAAGCGTCTGGTATTAAGAACTACAATATCCAGAACCCAGTAAGATGCGCACGCACTGGAGTCACATGAGCTCTGGTCCCCAATAGCCTACAGTAAATGATTATACTTATCTGGTGACTGTTTTTGCATTTATTTACACGCAGAGACTGAGGGAGACACGGAGTACTCTTCTGACAATGACAATGATGAAGACCGGACACCTACATTCAGCTGTATAGCTGCACTGATGGAGACAGAGGCGGAAGGAAATCGCTACAATCCATAGACTGTAAACCCAGATCAGAGCCAGAACCACAGCTACAGTCATAAAGCTATCCCCCAAATACAAGTCTGCTTCAGAGATGAGGTAAACGCTGGAGATATGTCAGGAACAGCCGAAGGAGCTAAGCAGAAGAAACAACAGTGCTCTGAGTGGAAAAGAGTCATTAGAACAAAGTAGAGGTCACAGGAGATATTCAGTTATTCAACCTGAAAGAAAACATTGATCCAAAAGGGTAATCTATAAACATAAACATACACATCATCATTCAGCTGTTCAACATGTAGCCTCACAAAGTGAAAATACCTTGCAACTTATCTAATCTAAGAAAACATTATCCTATAAGAATAATCAGAATGCACATGAAAGAACTCACAGGTGAAAGGCCTTAGAGCTATTCTGTCTGTGATGAAAGGTTGACACAAACCTGTCAGCTGAAAGAGAACTAACTGAACGATTGCTTGGTTGTGTTCTTGTTAAAAGCAGATTGTTTTAGAGCTTATTCTGTGTCCCAGTTTGCTGCTCAAAATGTGTAATTAATTTTGGCAATATGTTAGCCTACATACATTTATAGTCTAGGCTACTATTGGCCAGTGTGTTATTTAACAATAAATATACTTTTTTGATGCAACAAAAAGTGTTAGCTAGCAATGTGCACATTTGGCTGTTTACAGTATGGACTTTCCATAAAGTTAACAAACTCGAGCGGACGGTTTGGACAGCCCATGAAACAGCCTGGTCAGACCATCCGGGCCATTGGGGAGTTGCAGGGGGTTGAAAAGCTGACTGTCAGGGTTTGCTCAGTAATGAACTGAATGAATGTGATGAAAGCACCTGGGTCTCTTGCGTTTAAAGTGTTTATAGACTTTTTAAAAACAGTACCAACCAAATAAAGGTTGAAAAATGATGACTGAAGGCTTCTAAATAGAGAGAATAGAGAATATTTACAAATAAAGTATATTCTTGTTGAAAATTGGAAATTGGTTATTCTTATTTGACATTTTGATTTGATAATGTGACTGCCTTTGTTATACAGATTCTGTATAGTCCAGATAAGTAGGACTAGTGTAATTATCAAAAATACGACTGTAATGATTTTAAAAATAGTTTGAGTTGATTAATTGTGGCTGTCCTATAAATAGTCCTCATTGCAATAATACACATTTATTCATGGATACTGCTCCTGGCCATTGTAAATTTAAGCCCCCCATTCAAAATAAACCAATCTTTACAATTACTTTCCAATCTTAAATCTAAACTTTAACCTTATAAATTCAGTCCATATAAGTGAAAAGATGTGAAATAACAACACTTATTCTGTATGACACAAAACAGAGGATCTGGCACTTGGACCTCTCCTAATCTTTCCCAGTGTAATTGGGGGCATACAAATATTGCACAGAATATGGGCTGACGCCATTGGACAGAAGCTGTGGACTCATGCTCTCATAGGTCACAGTCCCTGAAACTCACTACACTCGTGTTTAATAAAGGGTAATATTTAAATGTGACTTATCCAGGCTTTAGACAGCTTTGTAAAATATAGGCGTTGGCCTATACTCACACAAAATAGTTTATTACAGAATCATTGTTTTCTAAAGTGACCACCCAATTCCTTTCTTTATTTTCATTCAAGGGGAATGAGTGGGTGAAAAAACATAAAAAAGACACTCTGACAGATTCTGTGTTTTGTTTTCCCAGACTACTTGCCTGTAAATATTGATTTCCAGTCCAACAAGGATCATTAACTTGACCCGACATATTTTCTCTGTATGAACAGTTTCACTTGTGTCCTGTGATGGAAATCACCACAATCTATAACATACATGATGTCTTTCCTCAATAATTATCTGAAGGTTACATGACAAATAGCTGCATACATAAAGTAGCACAAATGAGTGGGAGACCTGAGGCCAAGAGGGTAAATCAACAAAAATAAAGTCACATAATTACAATGATAGCAGTGGCACCAACCACTGCATTGTCCATTTGTACAAAGCAATGCAATTGTTTTATTTTTAGTTTTTTCATTCTCAGTAAAGGGAAAAACCTAATGTGAATTTCCAGAATTTACTTATTGAGCTGCAGAGGCTACACGAGCACAGTTAATGACTGGCTGTAGATGCTGGGGTTTTAGTGAGGACCTAAAAGTGTT
This sequence comes from Boleophthalmus pectinirostris, assembly GCF_026225935.1. Taxonomy (NCBI): domain Eukaryota; kingdom Metazoa; phylum Chordata; class Actinopteri; order Gobiiformes; family Gobiidae; genus Boleophthalmus; species Boleophthalmus pectinirostris. The sequence continues at coordinate 17,547,890 of NW_026571541.1, forward strand.
GTTTTAGATATCTTTCCAGTTGGTTGCAGTTGAAAGTACTGGCAACCCAAATGATTCAAGAATCAAGATTCACTTCTTTACCACACGAGTGGGAAGTCCACCCATGCTGACATCAATGCTGTACAATAAAAAGGGTTAGGGTTAGTAGTCCATAAATACAGAATACATTAAATGAGAGACTTTTGTGAGGCTCATTCTGCTTTCTGAATGGATAATTATCTTACATGATAAAATAAAAAGTGAGGGCATCATGTAAAGTGTTTCTAAGTTCTAAAAAGAACATTTAAATTTGAAATAAATGGTCTATTCTAAATTTCCTTTGAAAGCTGATGACTTAATTTGGCCCATTTATTAGAGATCTCCTGAAATATCCTTCAGTATTTGTTGTTCATGTTATTTATCTTTTCAACGATAAGGACTGATTTAGTCAGCGGTTTTCACCCTTTCCTCCTATTGGTTAGCCTCTGTCATGTTCATAGAGTGACAGGTGGATATAACCAATCACAATAAAGTGTGAAGAGTATCTAAGCTATTAAAGGTAAGATGAAGGTTAAACTTGGGAGAAAGAAATGTATGAAATTTTATACAAAGCCTGAATTATGTCAAATAGTCACCCTCCCACGCGCTCCTAGCAGCTTTCAGCAGCCACACTGATGAACAGCGTGTGCGTTGTAATTGTGTCCATGAACCGCTGGGCGAGACTGTCGGCGTGTGAGAGTGAATAGGAGGGAGATGCTGGATTCGGGAGAAGGTCCGCCATTATTGGGCTGAAAAAACAGCTCTCTCCATACCGTCACACTTTGAGCCTGTACGGGGCTTAATGTTAGGAAGGAAAACATTTGGCACAGGAGGAGACCAGTGAAAGCGTTTGTGTTTTTGGCGACAGAGCAGGGCGCTTCGTATCGTAGCCTAAGGACTGTTAGATTTTTAACACAACAAAGGAAATAATAATTGGTCAAAACAACGTGGTGGTGAAGCAAGAAGGGAAAACATACTGAAACAGCGCTTTGCAACGCCTCCCTCTTTCTTTTTCATAAGACGATTCCAGCCGTGTCGAGCAGAGCAGAGTTCGAACAGCATTGTGCGTTTTCCTGCGAGAATTTACTTGTTTTTCCTTTTCAAACAAGGAGCGCAAGGGATATGCAGATGGCTAACTCAAACTTTAGATGCAAGAGCACTTAATGTGGGAAGTAATGGACAGATAGGCGGTTTAGAGAGAAAACTAATCGATGTGAGGCTTTGCGGGGAGTGCTTTTTGCGTGTTTTTGAAGTGTTTTCACTGGGGACGCGGAGAGAAGGCGAAGGAGTGGACCAGGGCTGGACACAGCGAGGAATGCTATGGTATGTACTCGACTCTTTGCCTTTACACCAAATTATACATGGAAACGCTCACTCTGTACGTTTATACAAGCCTGAAAACACATGCTGGGGCGTTTGTTTTAGTGGCTTGTCTTTCCTTCCTTCCACTGTAGCCTGACTGGATTTCCACGAATAACAAGAAACTGGGAGTCGACCCATTTCCCCCTGGGGCTTGAGAGATTTGCAGAAATAATAGTTATAGCAGCAATTATTGAAATGGTGACGCATAGGTGTGTTATATGACGCTGTTGTAGGCTCTGTTAAGAAATGTGCTTGTTTAAACATGGAGTTTAAAGAGGAGAAAGGGCCTCGTAAAACCAATCTTGTCTAAACATTAAAATTGTTTGTAGACCAACACCTGGAATGCACTGGGTTATTCTCTCATGGATTCCTTAAATTGGTTTTAAGTGATTGCTTTGTGCAGCTAACCTAATGATATCAGAAAAGAGAAGGTACTTTTAGCTCACAGGGAAGGATATCACAAGTTACAACACTTAATTATAGGCTATTGGAAATGGTAACAATTTCATCCTCTTTAACATTTTACATTTATGGCTATGGGTGTGCTGAAGTGTATGTACAACGATTTAGTCTCTCTGTTACTTTTGTATCTACTAGAGTCAAGACGTTAAAATGACATTTTGGCTAAGAAGGACATTTATTTTAAGGCTTAATTAAACACCAACTAAATGCCAGACAGTATTTCTGAGAATGCCATTACATAACTATAGAACAAGTCATTATTAACACTGGAATTAATAATCAATTTAGTGGTGAGTGTCATAACTTGATCTGCAAGGTCCAGTGCTCTGGCAGCCACTCCCTATTTGTCAGAGTGCCTTAACTGGACTTTGCCACTCTACCTGTTTTGTTGTACGTCACATATCTTCCCCTTAAGTTTTTTCAACAAAGAATCTATTTTCGTTTTTTACTTGAAAACATAGAAAAACATTAACCTGCCTGTCCTTTCTTTTTTGTAATATTCTGAGCAATTCACAGAAGTACAAATGCTTTGTCCATATGGCTGTTTGAATACATCCCCTTCAAGCATAACATCTGACTCATAACCTCTCCCACGGTGCTTCCACTTTGACAGTTCCAACCTCTGTCTTTGATTAAAATTATTAGAAAGAATGTAATGGAAAGAAACATCCTCTCTGTGCTATCAGGTAATGGCATTAGCAGCTGTCAGCACTTGTGTCCCTGCTTGATTGGGACCTTTGCAGTACAGTCACACCTCTCCAGGAACACTCTTTAGACCATAATCACCCTGCCATTTACCCAAGCAATGGCTATAGCCACCAGCATTGAAATACTCAAGGATTGAATTAATTCAGTCTCACTACATGTTACTGCTGAATCCTCTGGGCTAGGGCATGTGTCTGGGATTAGACCAAGGCTGGCTTTACTCTGCAGGATATAGGGCAGTGATGAGAGATCCTGCCCCATATAGTAAGAGATAAACATTTAGTTCATGTGTTGGCTGGAGCCTTGACTGTACATGTACTTACTGACCAGTGATTCACCATGTTGTTGTTTTTTTTAGTGGCATATGGCAATGTTTTTTTTTGTGATAATAGGTAAAAGAGCAAATATTTTTTATATTACTGTTTTGAGACTTTATAATCAAATCATAAGGACTAACTCCCCAGTGAATAGGGTGGTATCAGGAATGACATTTGATATAAAATCCATGTTGAATCAGAATGTATTTTCTATTTAGAAAGGATGAGCGCTGAAAGGAAAAGGAAAAGTACAATGTTCAAAACTCGGGGGAATAACATGTAGCACAAAATAAGTAGGGACTTTTCTCTCACCATTTCCAATGTGGTTTATGAGGTCCACCAACCAGGTCGGATAATGCAATGGTTATGACACCCGATTTTCTCATAGGCAATTGTAATTTGTCATTTTTGACTTGAGTAATGAATTTGATGAGTCATTTTAATTGAGTGTTTGCGCCCTAAATCAGTAATCTCATCCGCAGCTCTGAGTGGTTTATTTTGATGTGTTTTTGGCCTGTGATGCCACTCAAATTAAATGTGCGCTGTCTCGTACTGTGTTATTTCCTGTGTCAGCTCCTGCTTTTATTGCCCCAGACTGCTGTGTCGATGAATGGAAGTGTCGACCGCCGGTGTACCTGTCAACGCTGGGGGAACTCCATGGAAAAAATCTCCCCAATCCCGGAAAACTGTGCCACTACTTGTGAGTCGATGTTAGCATGTGTTTGATGGAGAAAGGAGCTAATTATAGCGGGCAGCTTTGGAGTTCGCTGGACCAGATTACAGTCACTCTCCTTTCAATGGCCGCCTTGTTCTAGTGGCCGATTTATTAGGCAGAGAGAAGTGCATTCTGGGATGATTGTATCTGAATTTCCATTAGAAAGTGTGGCTTGCTCGGGTTGAACTGAGATCCCCTTCACTGGGTGCTGTTTGGGCTAGCCTGCTCATTACAGATTTGCAGATGGGGACAGTGTGATAGATAGAAAAGCCCTTATTCTTTTATGGAGCCAGATGAACTCTTTATCCTGAATGATGGAATTATGTATGAGGGAACAAAACCCTAATCTGATGTGCTGAATGTGCCAAGTATATCCCTGGAGTCTAAAAGTAGATAAAATATTACAATTACTCTAGGACAAATGTACATGTTCAAAATTACCCTTTTAAATACGATTGTGTTTCTCTTCACTGTCCTCCAATCCAATCCATCCTATTGTATTGCTTTTTCAATACAAATTGATTCAGTGGGAAATGGTTCTGTAAAGTCAAAGCTTTGGTTATGATTAAAGGCTTAAATTGTGGCCATGGGGGCTTTGTCTTTTACAAGGCCTTTTAGATTTGTTACCAAAAGAGAAGGACAGCGTTTGAAAGCACAGTGACCATGGAGATGAAGGGCCAGGAGGTAAACCGCACAGGAACGGTGACCTCTGGACGTGAACAGCTTGCCTTGGCTAGTGCAGATACAATTACACAAGAGGAGGGCGAAGCTAATGGGCTCTTTGGTCATTTGGAGGCAGAGGAGGAACTGGCTAAAAGTTTTGGAACATGAAAATAACACTATAGTGTATCAGACAGACAAATAAAAGGCTTGAGGGATGAGAGAGGAAAGGAAAAAGTGCAAGCAAACCTGGACCTGCTGCCAGTTTGTGCTGCAGGCTGTGTTCCTGGTATGTGCCCTTTCAGCTCCCTGCTCAGGGATCAACCAATCAATGACAGCCAGTAGTTACTCTGCTGCACCCCGATTGGCCACAGCTGAATTCCATGAGTCAGCAGGTCCATAGATAAGATGTTATGATTGAGTCACAGCCAATGAAATTAGGCTAGTGCTCCAAGTTTAGGACTTTTATAACAATTCATAATAACATTTATCTGTTATGTTATCTTAATTTCATTCACATTTGATTGAAGTGTGGAAAAAAGGCCAGTTCTAACCTGTTAACCTCTGAGGTGAACACAGGTCTGGCTTGTAGCTCCAGACGGTGATGCCTAAATTAGCAGCATTTAGAAGAATTCCCCATAATGCTGTTTGACTCTCTCACTTTGGAGATTCTCCTTCTTGGCGCCTCTAGGTTTCCTGTAGGAAGTCCACCTACGATGCCTGGCTGTGTTTTTGGATAGTAACCAACCGGCAGAAAATACAGTTTTATTCACTTTTACATAAAAAAAAACAACTAAAGGACATGTTTTCTTTCTGTCAAGTAATGCATTTTGAAATTATTCATAAAACAGTCTTGTTTATCTGTTCATATTTAGTGAATTTATTTTACTGTTAGTGTATTAAGTAGACCCCACCCATTTAGCTAACTATAGTGTGGTAGAAAATTGTAATTTGTTTCCTTTTCATCTTTTCAAAAGTGCCAAATTAAATGAACCACTACAAACTAATGATTTAGTATATCAGCTATTCAAACATGCTGCTCTTACAATAAAATACTTTTTTGCTCTCCTAAAATTTCAACTGTAGCATGAAGTACAAGCAGTGATATGATAATTGGCCACTAATGAGTTTCTGTTCAAAACGATTTCCTTGCCAATTAAGATTTATATGTACAGTGACAGTACATGAGCATAGTACTCAGTCTGGATTACCCTTAAAGGCTGTTTATTTATCATGACATCTGATGCATACGGATTCTGACAACTTGATGGAAAGTGTCTTTTCAGGATTTGGGCAGGGAGAGAAAGAAAGAGAGCGAGACGTAGATTGTGGCAAGGATGTCTTCTAACTAAAGCTGACAGGTTCAATCAGCACCTAAACAGTGTGATGAACAGTGAATAAGGGGAGAGGATGAGAAAGAGCTTTCAAACTTATCATAATTTGGAAACCTATCAACCTATCTAAGCTCTATCAATTTAGCCACAATACTAACTTCGTCTTCATCTGTCTTTCTGCATCCTCTACTCCTGTGTTTGTTTTGTCCTCTGTCCCTCAGTTTACCGTCCTACACCACAGTGCTGTGATGTTATTGTCAGCTGTGGTTAAGGACACAGGAAGGGCACCACCTTGTCATTAGATGTTTGTGTGAGATGCCACTTTAGGGCGATGGAGCCACCATTGAGCTGCCCTGTGACATCTCCCCAGTGAACACGTGCTGCTGACACTGTCTCCCAAGTACATCCAGGAAATCACAAAACTAAGCTATTTGGCCCACAGCCCATAGGAATGTTGTCATTAGCTATTCTGCATTTGAAGCTAGCCTGAGGCGCTTCACATTTAATTGTGATTACTTGGCATATATTGTTACAGAAAATATTTGTTGACTATTAGTTGTTAAAACTTTGGAAAATGAGAGTAAAATAAAAGAATATTACTTTTCCAGTAAATTCAAATAACTAACAAGATGTCACCTTTGTCTACTTAAACATCCAATCTCCATTTTAGGGTGTTGAATCATCAGATATGCCAGGAATGTCTTGTCTCTTTGAGGTTGCATGATGATAAAGTAAATAGAAAAATCCTGGATTGCTAAAAGTAAAACATTGCTTTAGATGACAGGTAAGCTTCCATATGCACACTTGTGATGGACTGGGCCTGACCTGATCTCGCCTCTTCTCTATGCTGCCTGACTGTGGACATCATATTGTCTTTAAGGTGAGGTGATAAGGCTTCTTGTGGTCATTTGTTATTCCAGGGGCCCTTGGTGCCACAGCGTCACATCTCTTATCAGACTCTCTCCAGTCTGAGTACAGGGCTGATGAGTAAGCACTGCCCAGCCACAGGACGCCAGGCCCAGCTCGTATTGATCACAGCGAGCGCCACTGCTGTCATCCTCACACCACTTAGCTAATGATGTCCATGCCATTGTCTCACTGGGAAACTGCCGTAAAAGAGCTTGTGTGCAGAGGCGTCGTATGGATGGACAAGGTAACAGTGTCGTTCCCCTCTGTAGTTTCTCTTGGAGTCCATATGCACATAGTGGAGACATGTGTCAGTCTGGAGAGTGTCAGACTGCTTCTGACCTTGTTTCTTTCAATCTTTGTGTTGTACAAACAGCACTTATGTTATGACCAAATGTTATCAGTGATGAATCACCTTTGAGTCTTCAGAGGAAATTCGCATAACTGCTGTTGGGATAGACCTGTACTTTATTCTGGAGCTCAGTAAATGGATTACGTTTTCAGGAGTTGACATGGGTTGTTTCTCTTCTCAGTGCCATTATTTCCCAGGATGCAGTGGGGGCCCCAAGGTCCATAGCTCTTATGTCAGAGTTCATTTCCTGCTGCAGTGCTGTAGCTCCTGAGGATCCACCATTTTGTAACATTCCTGTTGAGTTGGTGGAGAAAAGGACCTCCATTCATTACTCGATGTACATTGCCCAAGAAAAAATTTCTGTATGGTAAATAATTTAGAAGCAATCAACTTGAACAGGGCTGAGAAATTGGATTAAGGTTAAAGCTGTTTGGTCGTAGACAGCAGAACAGTGAGTAAATATACCCAGGAATACAATGTGCCAGTTGCGACAAAGTAAAAATGCAAGATCTTGATTTATTTACTTGGCGTAGTATAATATATAACAGAGTCACATAACATTTTAAAAGTTTACCTTTTTAAAATGTGTTTCAGTGCTTTATTTCCACTAATGATTCATCACTTAGTATGCTAGTACAACCTTTGCTCTAGCTGCTTTTGGGTTGCTATGACTAGGCTGCATGTCATACTTGTGTTGTGCAGATAAAAGTAACTGAAACATGCCTGAAGAATGTAAACATGTTAGAGGAGTTGTTTTGGTTTTAAGGATTGGCCGTGGAGAAGACAGGCACACCACAACACTCTTGAATTAGTCACAGTAGTGGGAATGCATGGCTGCTTTACCCAATCAGACAGAATGTTGTTTGTCAGGTCAGGGCAAGCTGGGCCTGTTGGAGCTCAGTTAGAATCACTGCTAGATACTTTTTGGACAACTGCCTGTTTACTGATTGTCTTTAAAGCATGATTTCCTCATTGGAACATTATGTACATCTTGAAATGCAGAGAAACCCTAATTAGGTGTGAACAACATGCTCTTTTGCATTAGTCATAGTGAATGTGTGCTCTATAGTGTTGTTGTTTAAGTTTCTACTGTCTAGACTAGTGAATTGCCATCATATTTAATACATTTATATTTAGACCTGTCACGACAATTACAATATCAGCTTATTGTTCAAAAAATGATACCTGGATCAATATATTTTGGAGGTCAACATTTATCATGTGTAGTTTCTTTGATTATTTGTTTTTGTTTATAATACAAAAAAGGTTTGAGCTGCAGAGGATTGAAAAAGTAGCTTTTATGGCTTATCATTGGTTCGTTCTGCTACTTATTTGTTGCCGCTCATACCTTCTAACGATACTGTCTATTTAAATATTTGTTTAGGGTTATGCTGCTTTTATTGTTTGTTATTGTACCAGTGGCATAAAATAGTTTCAATATTATTGTTTATCACAGTATATCTCTGTAGCAATATATTGTCCTTCAAGATTTGTTATCGTGATAGGACTATTTATATACTACTAGCATTGTAAGTGTTTCATGGTGGTGGTCTTGTGGAGCAGTAGTTTTGCTGTCTCTAATAAAATAAAAAGATTCTGAACATATTGATTTCGTGTCACCAACAATGAACAAGGGTTTTATTTAGTTTGAAGTTTCAAATTGCAATGACACATGCCCCCAGTTACATGTCATGGTGAATGTCTAGAAATTGCCAATTACTTTCTCTGTGCAAGTTCTGTGTCAAACCTTTGCCCAAATTGACACCAACACAGCCATTGGAAAGATGATGCTCCCATTATTTCTGCCTCCCGCTGTGTACATATGTATTTGTGTGCAAGACTGACATCAAACGCCAGCCGCAAAGAAACAACATGAAGAAGAAAAATAGAAAAAAGTGTAGGTTTGACATAGATTCCATATTATGTTTGAGTCCTGTTGTTTTAATGGCTTCACATTTCTTGTTACTGTGCGTTTATGAAGCTCAACAGACCAACCACTACCGGAGACCAGTTTAACCTGCCCTTGAACTACTACACAAACATTGCACAAACTCACACAATATCAGATCATGGGCAAATGCTATTGCAACATATAACTAAACATTATTACTATACATTTCCATGTAAACCAAGGTATACAATGTTTTCTCAGTGTGGTTAGGTGCATTAAATGGCTGTTCATGTTTGGCTGCTGTTTTCACATGTAACCACCCAGCTATGTAAAGTATCATTTTTGTGTCCCCAGTCGGTCAGTGTTTGGCTAGAGCACATCCGATTCTAGGAAATTGTGCAACTCTTCATGTGCAGTTTTGGAGCAACGACAACAGCTTGGGCTTTCCTCGGCCTGATTTTCCAGAGTTCAGAGGTGACAGTGGAGACATGGGTCGGTGATGTTCGCCGCTCCTAAGGGCACCCAGAGGTCCCCTGGCGGTCTGGTGAGATTGGGCATGTGCCTGCGTCTATCTTCCTGTTGAGAATGGAAAGCAGAAAGTGGACTAGAGTTTACACAATTTATTTTTTAAGTGATTCTTTTATTACTGATTATATACAATTTAAAGGTATTAGATGGTGTATAAAATAAAACTTATACAAGGATATACAAGGCAAATAAGTTACATTATTATACCATACATAGACTAATCTCTTCTGCTGAAATGTTGTGATCTCTTATTTGCCCATTTGTGCTCAAGGCCATTAGAAGCTGTGTTTGCAGGGCCATAGAATGGTTTCAGGGGGTCCATGCTTGAATGTCATGTGTTAACTACTTATGCTTTAGTTTTCCATTTCCCCTGATCATACAGAAGTGGTAAATAGCTCTCAACGCTGAAACAAGAAGAACATGGGCGCACTTGATGAGTCTTGAATGTGCACTATGTAACTTTTTGGTTACCTGTTTGTTTCTATGGAGATGTCATTGCTCTGCCTGAACTGCTCCACACTATGACATTAAACAGCTCTACATTGCATGTAGTAAATTACAAGTGGTTTTATAGCTCAACAATACCAAGAAACACAGGCAAATCCGCTCTGACTGTGAGCATTTTGTTTGGTCTGCTTGATGATATAAAGGTTTATAGCCATACTGTGAAACATTCCAGGCAAAGCAATAACATCTTCATGAAAAAAAAAGCATTTGACGGATCCTAAACCAGAAATGTTACACCATGCACCTTTTAACACTATAAACTTTCAATGAATGGAGAATTTTAGGCTATGAGCATAGAGGAAACGTAAGCAGAAACTGACTGTAAATGCCAAATCTGGGCACAGTGTGCTCCTCTATGCATGGCTTGGAAACTGCAGTAGTAACAACTATTGACCACATTCCAATCTTTAGTACATGTGGATGAGCAAGTTTGTCTGAGGCCTCCCAAAATGCAGCACGAGCCATGAGACAGGAAATTTAGCCCCTTCCCTCCCTTCCAGTGTCCTCTCTTCATCCTCTGCCCAGCGTTTGTTGCTTATCCCTGATTGGCTAGAGAGAAAGCGAGGGATGAGGTTTTGTCGTTCTAATCTGCCAGTAGATCGCCACTGATGGGCCTGTGTAGAATGGCTTTAGTAAATTACTGTTCCAGCGAAGGGCAAATCCCCTCTATCAGATGGCACTTCTCTCTTCATCTCTCCCTGCTCTCCAAGTTGCTTTCCTCACTACGCCGGCTTTGACTTTATCTCCTGATCACTGTTGTACCTTTTTCTCTCAAGCTCTTGGCTGGCGTGTCCATTTACATCCACATTTTAGGGCCAGTCTTTGGTCAAGTGTTTGATGAATTCTCTTTTTGGCTGTTTCTAGAGACCAGATATTTAGTTATGAAGTATGTTTTTATCATATGAAGTAGTAAAACTGACAAAATTATGTTCTTTCATTCTGCCATTGTTTTCATTAATCTCTCAGTATACAGTCTCTTTCAATGTGGTACCCTTCAGCAGAAAAAACACTTAACCATTTACGATGTGTGCAATATTTGATAGTAGTCTTACTTTGAGTTGAATCTGAAGAACATACTTGAAATAATTGACATCCATAATTGTTTTAATGCATAAATAATGACCCGGTCAATTAAAACATCAGATTTAAACCTATGAGTATGCAGTAAAAATAGTGTTGAAATCCTGTTCCATTACCTGGAAGATGTTCTTTGTGGATATTTAAAACTGCCCATTAGTTTGCCAAAGCAGATGTGCTGATAGAGGAGAAAACAGAGTCTTTTTGTCTACCTGAAGCAGTGTGGGCACAAAGATAACTGCTATATTGCTTTTGTGATAATTTACCTTTTTGAGCAGGAAACTGTACAGCTGCTTTGACACATTATTGTTCATCTGGCATCTGCTGCGATTTTCTGTAACGTATTTAAAATCTCACATTAACAACACAATATTTCATAATTACTGTCTGCAAATTAACCATCATTAACAGTTTGTTTATCTTCTTGTTAATATAGAGTCTGTAGATCCAAATCTGGCAGGGTGCATCTCTGGGCCTTGTGTTCGGAGAGCCCCACCCATTTGTATCGACTGTCTCCTGCTGCAGACTGCTGAAAGGAAGCATCTGCCTGCCTCTGCCTCCCCACTGCTCGGCGCACATACACTCTCCATCTCTCTCTTCACTGGTCTCTCCTCCTTTTCTCCTGGTCGCTTTCTCTCTGCTCGTCCCTCATCGCTTTTGCCAAGGCTGCTAGCTCTTCGGCTTGTGCGCCCATGTCAGAGCCTCTAATCTGTCTAACATAAAGGCCATGCAAAAAGAATTTACGTTAGCACACCACGGGAAGAAAATGAGAAGCAGAGAATCATTTGAGCAGGTTGACAGATAAGGCTCTTGTGCTTTCTGTGTGGTGTCTTTTAAGCCATGTTAAGCTGCTTAATTAGACATAATCTACAGACCCGGACAGAGGCGGAACTAATGTAGTTAAAAGACTCAAAATCCCATTCTCACATCACACTCTCTTCTGCTCCACGCCAATGCTAACCCCCGCTGGCCCCATCATCAGCCTCTCCTCTGGTGCGTTGACACTGCCCTCACTCAAGCATTTTTCATTTCAGTTTTAACATTTTTTCTGCCCTGAACACCTGAATAGGATACACCAGGAAACGTTCCATTGCACACATTTTGCCTGCACAATGACAGCTAATCTACTCCACTCATGGCTTAATTGTATAACATGTCTTTCCAAGCCCTTAGAAAAGTTATTAATGTTGAATTTGACTTGTTTGCTCATTTACATTCAGTGCCTTGAATGCTGATGTGTTTTTCATTGGGGCATGCTGGCACTGCTTCTCTGTGCACAGCCCAGGTTTCTCTTGGCAAACAAAAGCCATAAGGGAGAAAGGAAGCTGACAGATTATTTAAACAGCAGCTTAAAAGGGTGTACACTCAAAATTGTACCTGAATGTTCACAGGTGCAAAAACGGCGAGGGGTTGACTTTGTTGGGTTTCCTGAGGATAGAAAAAGCTTTGGGGAAGGATAAGCTTACAGTTTTGTACCAGGCCACTGTTGAGTACATGCAAAAAGCCAGAGTTTTTATGTAAAATAAGTTTGAATGCAGACAAGAGATTTATACATAACAGCAGAATTAAGTAATTGTCTTAAAATCACAATTTAAAAACATAAATAAAAAAATAATGTGCCTATTGTATGCTATTTTACGCTATATAACCACGTTCTAAATGTTCACAACATAAAACCCAAAACTTACAATACCCAGAACAAGCGTCTCCAAACAGTAAGCAGCACATGTAGCGGTAGTCACAGTAAACCACATCATCCTTATGCTTTACTGTGATTAGGAGAAATTTAAATGTCTGGCACCCCATTTGGAGAAGGATACATAAAACTCTAGGATCCGAGCTCAGTAAAATGCCAAAGCTCTTTCAGCTGTTGTTGTAATTGCCTTGTTTACAGCACCACATGATGGGATGTTGATATTATGAGTGTCACTTTGATGAGAATTGCAGTTTCACCGCAAAAAAAAAAGAAGAGAATTCTGGCATCTTGTCTCATTGTTATATGCACACAGATTTCTCTATAGAGATTTTGATGTAGTATTGTGTTGTTGTTCCTGTGCTAATTTCATATCTGTCCTCTGACTCCTATGACAGCACTATTCACAACCACCTCCTGAGTTTCTCTGTAAAATCTGTATATAATTCGAGTGGCAGCTGGGCACTGTCCAGATTAAAGTTGCAGCTGACCTCTGTTGTGTTTCGCCATATTGTTCAATGTGCCTGTAGCTTGTTATGGAGTTTTATTTACTCAATTCCTACAGATACAGACACAGACACATACAGATACATACATTTTTTTAGTCGACTAATTTATGGGCAGGACATTTCTTTATTTGACCAGGAATTTCTTAAGTTGATTGCCTAGTGTTTTGGGAGTCTTATCCAAAAGTAATAAGTGGCTTTGTCCATAGCCCGTTGCTGACAACCATTTTGTATTTGCCAAATTATGTGAGATATTTTACTGTCAACTTACCTGACTACAGTCTATTTAAGCTACTATGTCCCCATATCTTTTACAGCTATTCAGAGTGCCCTCATATTCAATAATAAATAGGAAGTCAGCATTTTGACCTAATCTGTTTAAACCATGCTCATTACCTCTCCACATGTTGCCTGTTTAACTTTTATTTCACGGGAGAATGGTCACGCTGTTGATCTAAGCTGAGACCTATGTGACACCCTGCCCGCCTCTGCCCTGTAATCGTCTCCCCAGCCCCCCCCCACCACTCACCCACCCACTGCTGTTCAACCGAATCACAACCGCGCCGCATTCTGGTCCTGCTTGATTAGCCGACGTGTGATGCTGTAGGCAGCTTTGTTTAGTTGCTGAATGGGCTGTTCCACTGAGAGCACCCGGCAACGACAAGGAGTGAGGAAGGTGAGGTGAGAGTGGAGGGAAAAAAAGCAAGAAGTGTAAGCATAAAAGCAAAGTGTGAAGTAGATAAATGAGCGAATGGAGGAAAGGTTCGGAACAGAATCCAACCAGGGAGAAGATGGTCGTGCCGAGGTGAACAGCGAAAAGCAATGACCTCTCCTTCTGTGGAGGGCTGAGATAAGTGCCAGTGTTTAGAACTGCTGAGGTGGACACAAGCCATATCTTCCACCGACACAGCACCTGCACCGCCTGCCCCCCTTCACCATTCATTGACCGACTTTCTATTATGCCCATTTGTGTGGCTGTTTGTGCGTTCCAATCTGTTCCCTCGCTCTATATGTACTTGCATACATATTTAAATGGTCTCTGTAGCATCATTGTTTCATGGTATGGCAAAAACAATACTGCATGTCCCACAATCCCTGCACTGCACCAATTTAGCACATGCATGAAGGGATTTAATACCTTTACTTGTAAAAAAAAAAATAGATGCAGTGTTATCTCCCATTGTAATAACACAACAGTCTCTTGCAGTGTCCCTCATTATAGCACAAACTAACTCTAGCTATTCTCTTCAGTGGGGTCAAAATAACACATTGATTTGCATTGACCATTTCTCCCCCCTAGGATAAAAAGGTGACCTAATCCATACCAGCAGTTACCACAGCACTACCACAGCACTGCAATGTTGGGGTCAGACATTCAACTTGTCTCATCCTCTCCACTCAAATCGGCATCCACCCAGCCACTTGAGAATATATTGTCATGAAAGATGAATTTTGCTATGGCCATTTTCCGTATCTCACAAGACCAGTGCGGACGCTTTTTGCACTGCTGCATTCAAAAAATATTTGTCAGAGTAATGGAATGTATATTGGATTTCTACTTCTTCTAAATGTATATTGCTGATTTATTGACGCTCTTCTGCCCGGACTATTCACATTAATAAACAGTCACACATTCAATTTCCTTATGCCATCTTGATATCTAAAATGACTGGCTAATGTATACTTGGATGTACGCCATAGAGATTAATGTTGCCAAGAGGGCTGAGCTTTATTGGGCAAATCATTGTTGTTTCTCAACTCATTTAGTATGGGTTTTAATGTTGGGTCACTTTGCCAACCAAGAAACCACAAATTGTTACAGTAACTCCGCCCCAGACATTAAGCGAAAAGAGGCGTTTTTCCTTTTGCAATTGTCCAAAAAGCATTAAATAAAACACAATTGACTTTCTCTTTGCTGTAGGTAGTCAATTTTTTATGCTTTAACTCAAAGCTACTTATAAATAACATTAAAGGTCCCATATTATGCTATTTTCTGATCTGTGTTATAATGTTGTTTCCTCATTACAAACATACCTGGAGTTGTGTTTGTTTAAATTCAGTTCAGTTCAGTGCACCACTGTGTTTTTAAACTCTATACACCTTCACAGAAAGGTCTGTATAATTTCAGCTGTGGAATTGCCCATCTGTACTGAACTAGAGGTAAAAGCAGCTGTTAACTTGAAAACTACCGCTTCATAACATGACAAGGTGGAAGAGAGCATTTTGAGCTTTGGAGATGTAGACGGACTAATAATAAAGGATTACCCAAACATGTGTGATTGAAACAAAACACAACTCCAGGTATGTTTTTGAGAAGATAATAATCATTATAACATGACTTAAAGGTCACAAGAGTCAATTTTGCATAATATAGGACCTTTTAATAATAGAGGCAGTTGCAGTTTGCTGATTTTGTTTCTTGTTTAAGTGAAACATTTGCGTTGCCCAGTTCACTCTCTTCCCCAGGCGCCTTCAGTGTTGCAGCCTGGGTGTAATAGTTTGTGCATAGTGCCACAGTGTACGCCTGGCTTTGTGCAAACAGACTGTAGAGGATGGACTACAGCCCAGTGTGAGGGCGGACAGGATGGGCTTGTTAGCAAAGATGTTGTGGATGGCGCACAGAGGACTTCAGTGCATAGGGAAGCAGTAGATCCACAGCCAGTGTCTGCAAATGGTGTGATATGTTCAAGGTTGTAGACTAAATTGAAAATACGACAATGTTAAGCCCCCTAGAGCTCCTGTGATACCATCTCAGACACACTTTCATTTCCTCCACACTTTTCTCTCATTTGTCTCTTTGATGAGTGACTACTTTTTGCAGACATGCATAGTATTTTTTTTCATTTTGCCCCATTTCCTTTTACAAATTGCTTTCTTCTAACATCAGTAGTATAAAAAAAGGATTGTTATTGAACTTGATTTTCCCCGCAAATTTGAAATTGTGCTTATTGTAAATAGTAGGTTATGTGTTTCACAGTGCAGTATCTATATTCGAGTACTGAACTTAACTAAAAAGAAACATTGCCAATTTTCCATTGTTCTTATTGGGGTAGATGATATGGCAAATAATCCAATGTTTATTATGCTTTTCATTTAGTTTTTGTATTAATTATTATTTCTAGAACATAATTTTTTAAATATTTAATCCCTAAAGAATGATTTAATTAAAAGTGATTCAAGTATCTTTAAGTTTTTGGGTTCTTTTTTAAAGAGTACAGTAAAGTATATTTACCTTGTTGACATGTTTCGGCTGCTAGCTGCAAGACCTCTTCAGAACTGTCCTGCAAGCCGCCGAAACACGCCAACAAGGTAAATACACTTTACTGTATTATCTTAAAAAAAAAATAACCCAAGAAGTTAAAGTACACAAGAGGACAAAATGAACATCTTTGGTTTAATTCAAATACCTGCGTGTAACATAAAAATACACAATTAACTCCCACTTCCCATGTGTACTAAGTATTATACACAAACCCTGTAAAAAAGGCTCTCTTATCTGTGCTACTGGAGACACTTGCTTCATGCTCTCCCTGCCGATGAATAATATATGTGAGTACATGTACACACTAACAACACTAGTACATGTGTATTGGGAGGGAGGCTGCTGACATGAGTTGTTCTATGCAGAGCTGTGGAGTCTCGGAGGGCATGCTGCTGAATGGGAGTGTTGTCACTAGTCAGGTCCAGCTGTCTTTGTGCTACTACAAGCTCTTCTATTATAGCTCTAGTTACTACATTTGTTTCATTTACACATTGGCCGTGGGTGTACCGCTTTAATTAATGCCTCCTGTACATGACAATTGTAACGTGTAGGGTGTTAAAATGGGTAGAAGCTGTTATAAGATGTTGACAAGCCATGCGCACCACCCCTTCTCCTTTGTTTGCAGTATTGTCACGCACCTGTAGAGGAAGTGTGATCGTACCCACTACAAGCCAAGCCCACACTGCCTCTGGATACTTCTCCTTTATTGGATTAAAAAGGGCCCTTTCATATGATTTGCATAGGTAATTATGTATACATGTGTTTTCTTTGGCTCACAGGCTTTGAGAGAGGTGTCACCTGTCTTAGCATGTGTCAGTATGTGAAGCAGTGCATCAAGAAAAGCGCTGTCAAAGCACAAGTGGAATCATTTGCCTCCAGATACTGTCAGGTGTGTGCATAAATTTCCTTTGCAGCAGACACATAGCTCATACAGAAGTCATTGCTCACCGCGCTTGTCCCCCCGCTGTGTGGATCTATGGATAGTGGTCTCCCCAGTGGGCTCTTGTAGGAGGCTGTAAATACCACAACACATATGGGCTTGTACAGTGTTTTGAAGAATGATGTACTTGCATTGTGGTTTACTCGCATCAATCAGGCCCAGTTGGAGAGGCAGACGGTTAATGTATTCCGTTCAGGCTAATGTGTGGCTCCTTTCTGCCTCTGCCAAAAAAGACATGTTTTTCACTAGTTTTATTTAACAAGATAACTTAAGCGGTCATCTATTTAAAAAAAAAAAAATGTAATTTTGACTGCAATTAATAGAATTCAAAATTCATTGACATTTGAGAGAAGGTTGACATATGAACTACTCTAGAATCCTAAACTAAGGGTTAAATAAGTTGGCAGCAGGTAGTAGACATAAGATGTCATTGCTGTCTTTTACAACTTGTGAAGTACAAGTATGCAAATTGCAATATTGATTTTATCACAATATCTTGCAACAAGAAAATTATAATTTGTTTTATTTCATTCATTTGCCATTAAACTACACTGATAGTGTTGATGTGGGTACTACATTTAATATAGATATCACGTATTCAATAGCAGATAATGTACAGTGTATTTGTGGACATGGTACTGGCTCTGTAATAAATAGAACAAATGAGTTCATGATAGTATTAAGACTGCTGAGTCAGACTCATCTCTCACCACATTTCCTCTCAGAGATGATGTCTTGCATATTTGACCAGGTCTGTGGTCTGGGAGGAGATAGTCTGAGGACACTGGAGTTTGAAAGCCTTTATTAGACTTATAAAGACTTTATTGAATGCCCACTGGTCCACTCCTGCTGTGGTACTGATATTAATGAGCTCCTGAAAGGCTTTGCAGAATTGTGACGCCAAGGACTCATGGCATTTACTGTAACAACAGCTATAAAATGTATGTTCGAGTTCAGATTTACAACTCTTCACAATGCAAACCTTTGTGCGATTCTTTGTATTTATGTATGTGAGTAATACTTAAAGTGCAGATAGGGTCCCCCACCTCTCAGTCTCCATGGAGCTGTTATGGCTTTGCCTAGAATGTTACACATATAACTGAAAATGCCATTTTTATTTATTGCTAAAACATACCTTGAAAAAATATTCTTACTTAGAGTGCAGCCATCTGATCACAGATTGGCCTTTAACTTGGCCTAATAGTGTCACCTACTTGTCTTAATTGAGATGGATAGATTTAATGCCATACTGTGGAACATTATAAGCACAGCAGTAACATCTCCATGGAGACGAGCAGATGGCAGGCTCCATGAGAAACTTACATAGTGCACCTTTAATAGCTCTCAGCACTGCAGTATCAACATCTGAGAATGTTGATATCAGGTTTCATGTCCTTCACCATCTAATGGACTGTTGTCTGTTGGAGCAGGTGAAGGAATACTGTAAACAAACTGAAGCCCAATTTGAATGTTGCTCAACAGGTTTCTATGTTTTTACGTTTCACATTAGCAAATAAAGGTCATCTATGTACTGTCCTACCTAAATTTAGAGGTAGTAGTAGTTCATTTATACAATTTTATTTAGGTCAATTTCCAGTCAAAATACAAAATGTTTATCGTCCTGTTATACCAGGCTGTACAATGCGAAGAGTGCATTTCCAAAACCCTTCCAAAACCCATGGCATTACACAGGTGATAATGAGGGAATTGCAGTCTGTTCAGGACAATGGCAGGTGCACGGCCCCATCTCCCTCCACTCAAACTGGGATCTAAATGGGAATCTGACTGGAGGTAAACACATCTTTGTGCAAACAGACTCCCTGACAGCTGTGTTAATGGGAAGATGATGGGATAGACTCTCTTTAATAAAGGACTGAACACTGGATTCATTTAAACTGTGCAGTATTTGCCTCTGTGAACAATGTCTGATTTTGTTTGAACAGCCCTTCTCCTTTACCAGTGCTGCCATTTGCCTGGACAATATTCACAATCGTCCAGCTCTGATCGTGCCAAAAGATTTAGGCTGTCTTTGTAGCTCAGTTATGATGGACGCATTCTAGTTGTGAACACCAGAATGATTTGTGGGATTAGGTTCATTTTGGTCTAGTGCTTTTGAATGTAATACTTCAGATATTTGATGAAAGGATATTTTGCATTTAAGTTTTGTGGGAGTGCTTGCCACTAGGCTGCAACGATAATTACAATATTGATTTATCATTTAATATTTGTTAGAAAGAACTTTTTTTTTTCGGGGTAAATAATGATCATGTCCACCATTTCTTTGCACTATAAGGCATTTTTTCCCTATTTTTGTAGTATTAAGCCTATGTCATATTTGAGCTGTAGTTTATTAAATAATAAACATCTGAGAGACTTTGTGTTTTATTGTGCTTTTTTTTTTTTTGACAGATCTTGTATAATATGTTTCACTTTGAAAAAGTTAACTGGGATTATCCTGCTTTGATGTTATTGTGTCAGTAGTATAAAGTAGTTAAAATTTATCATAATGTATTTTTCTGAAATGTATCACATTTCAGGATTTGTTATGACAGGCCTACTTGCAGCTGTCAGTAGATTGACCTATCTTTTTTTCTCTTATATTCCTGTGCAGTGATGGAGTTTTGGTTTCTCTTGTACTTCCCCAAGTGCTTTTTTTCTGCTGTTTAAACCCTGTAGCAGCATGTCTCCCGAGTCCAATAGGAACATGGCTTTATCTGGCTTAATTCGTTTATTCCTCGCCTTCCTCCACGCCCCCATCCCAAAAGATTTTATCGCGTTTTGTTGTTTGTTTTGTCCCCTCTCTTTCAGATATAGCCCGCCTGTATGAATGAGCCTGCCCAAGGTCATTATGGTGCTTGTCGAGGCGTTGCACACAGAGTTTGCATATTTTCTTTATCTTTTGATGTGTAAAAAAGAAAACGTCTACTAGTTCTCACACACACGCACAGCCATCACTACTGTTCGAATTTCCCGAGACACAAAAATGGCAGACAGGCTGAAGCAATTCAAAGTTAGGGTCTAAAAATAATCATGTTGTATTTTGAAAATCTGGAATAATCACCCTAAAACACACACGAGAAAAACTTAACAGAAACAGTGGATTATTATTTTTAATAAATGTCAATTTCTGATTTTCATCAATAATGCACTTCATTTGTAAATATTCTCTATTTAGGCGCCTCTGATCACAAAGTTTCAATCTTTTATTTGGTTAAGAATGTGTTTAAAAAGGCTTAATGTACAAAAGAAATAATAATTTGACTAGTCAACTAATTTAAAAAATAATCACTGAGTAATTCAACTTTTTTAGATCTTAAATGTTATTAAAGATCTTATTAAAAAAATAGTTTCCAGTAGAGCAAGGAAATTGTACACCAGTTAAATACTGACCCCCAAAACTATTGTTCATTGTTTCATATATTGAATGATAAGTTGCTAAACTAATTATCGAGACAGGCCAAGCTAACAGTCAAGTTTGCTATTTGTTTAGGCTGGCAATCACGACACCAGATTGAGAATCATCATCTGCGAATCATCCAAGGTCCAAAGCAGGAATATTGCTGTTGACTAATCTCTGTGATTTAAAAATGATTTGCTCAATTTATTAATAGAAATGTGTTATTTCCAATCAAGCTTGAATGAAACTGTGTAATTCTCCTAAAGCATTATGGGAATTTAGTTGTGATTATTAGATAGAAAGAAGGCAATATTAAGGGAAAACACCAACAAATCCTGTTTTACCTCCATTAGTAGAATCTCCATTCAATTCTCCTTAATAGCATAACTACTTAACTAGCCAAGCTCTGACACATATCTTCATAAAAAAACAGTGTAATGTGTTCTATAACAGTGCATTCAATACAGTGTTTGTATCTGTGCTGTTAGCTGTGTGGAACTGGGGTAACAGCTGGATATCTGCCACAAAAGTTGCTGTACAATGCACCCTGCTTGTTTTCCTGTTTCCAGTGAATGGTCAAATAGTAAACTCACAATTTTTCAGAACAATTTATTTCTCTATGCCTGCAGAGAAACAGGGCACAGGCCACACAAACTAGTCTGTGGGAGAATAAATATAGGAACTTTTACAAATGATGAGGAGGTGGAGGTCAGTCAAGGTCGCAAATCGATCGAAGTGGTCTATATGTGCCCCTCTTGGCCTGTACGAGTAAACTCCTCCAAGGTCTCACTACATTCACTAAAGTAAAATCCTTGAGAAAGTTATGTGCTACTGTTAAAAAAATTATGTTGGGCTAAAATATAAAGACTTCATATTCATGTGCATTTATTAATTTTTACAAATGTTACTGAAAAGGTATCCTATTCTATTTTAGCGTTTATAGGATAGTTTATAGGATTCTTGGGTGTCTCTGTTTCTATGTGGGATTTAAGAAATAACAGTATAGCTAAAGGAAAGGGTGATTTTATGATATTTGGAATATAACCAAGTAAAACCAAATGATTTGATGGTTTAAATATAATTTTGGCCCAACCACAGCAGAAAATGCTTAATTTTAGTGTTTAGCTTTTCATATGATGATGTGAAAATTACTCTTCTTCTCTCTGTTATTACTGGACAAATGCATATGTAGAATGCTACTGGATTTTGCTTTCATCTTTACTTCTGTGTAAAAAAATGACAATATTTGGTTAAAAGCTTTTGAGAAAATGTTTTATAGACTAAGTCTGTCCTAACAGGAGCTGCTTGGCCTCGGCCTCAGTTGCTGCTGCTGTAATGGCCTTTTTAAAGTGGATGACCAAGCACAACCTCTAACCAGTCCGTACTCCATATTTGTTGCCATATTGTAATTGGACCTCAGTGTTGGCACTTGAGGCTATTTCTATCTAATCTCTTTCAGCGTGTGGAGACTCCCAGCTAAGACAAAGCAAAGGCTATTTTGGTTAGAGCTTATTAAAACATGGAAGTGCCGTGTTTGTTTGTCTTTCTATTGCCTCTGCTGGACTTGTTCTGAGGTGGAGCTGTGGGAGGCAGTGAGAGGGGAAAAACTGAAAGTGACAGAAGAGGAAAAGGAGCTGCTCTCTGGAGCCATCTGCCTCTGTGCCAACAGGAGGTTTCTGTGGCAACCAGTAAAAGCCATTATGTTTAATTGACACTGTGGCAGGTTCAGGTGTTTTCAATTGTATCATTAGCCTTGCTCTCCCCGCAGTGACTCTGCTGTCTTTGGCACTTGTTCTCTGCTTCATCCGGCTCTCTTTTTATCCCCACTGTCATCCTTTCTTCCAACACACCCCTGAACCCTTTGGAGCGGCCTCGTGGTGATTTAAGGTGTGTGGAGCTGAGCTTTTAGCTCTCAGAAAGCTTGTCCTTTTCCTCAAGCACACCACTGTCTGTGGCCTGGTAATGTGCTGAGTATTGACAAAAGGGGACAACAATTGTCCATTGACACAGGAGTGAAAAATGAGTGCTGGAGAGACAGTGTGGTGGAGATGAGGAAGTAGAGAAAGCACTGGTCTTTCCTCTTTAAAGAGTGGGTAGTACTTCAAACAGGCCTGTCATGAACTCATCTGAAACTACAGCTTGTGCACCATTATCCAACCACAAGTGCTTAGCACTTACCAGAGGCGGCTGTTTTAACCTCCTCCTTTTGGTGTGCTCAACACAGTACAGGGGAAAACTTTACTTCGCATCAAACTGTTTTAATTGCCTCATTTAAGGTTTCAGAACACTTTCTCCTAATAACGCGTATAACATTTTTTCCTCCTTTTCTCTTGTGTGACAGGCAGGTTTCTGAAAGAATGATAATTTCAATTTCTCCCCATGCAATAAAAAATGCAATTTTGCTCCAAGTGTCGACAAACAATGCAAGCTTTCAGTGGATTTGAAAACCATTTGTAGTTTTCATATCCATTTAGTCATAATGAGCTGCTTGTCACCACATCCTCAAGTCGATTTTCTGTATTTTTTAGAGTACAAAAAATGTCTTGGTCAATAAAAAAATAATTACACAAACAATAGCAGAGATGTTCCAGCTGCATCTATTGTTTGGAAGTGTTACTGGAAAGCCTGTCAGATCCAGTTGGCATGAGAGTGTCCAGGCATGCTTTTATTACTACTAGCTGCTTTATTAGCTTCAGAAAGAGATTAGAATTGAAGTGGCATCAATTGACTAGTTTGTTTGTGATCACTCCTGGTGGGTTTTCGGACATGCTACGGAGAGCGGCACTAGGCCTACCCCAGAGGGACTTCATTAATCCCTCAAAAAAAAAAAAGAGTGAACTAACCTATGCAGCATGCGTTTTTAGCCAGATTTGAGTCCACATTCTTTGTAGTTCTCTAGCAATTTGCTTACATTATCTTCCATTTTTCTGTTCTGTATCCTTTGTGTTGTCTACAATTTCTCATTTAATTAGTCTGAAGATTCCACAGCTGCTGAAGTCTTCTCTCAGTGGTACAAAGAAGAAACAGTTAAACAGACGCACTATATTTAAACTTCATCTCTTGAGTGAGGTAGAGGGCGTTGAGGGATCTGAACGTGCCGTAACCATGTAGGAGCATATGGCGTAGGTGTATGGTGGATGCTGGGTGTATGCAGGGGCCATCTGTCACCTAGTAACAGTTGGGCAGATCTCTGGTTGACGCGAGATTTCCCTGTAGAGTTGATAACACCTTATTATACACAAAGGCTGCAGGTTACATGTACAGATGGAATGGCTTTGGCTGCAGTCATCCTTACATTTTCTCTTCTGATTAGAGGGCAAACCCACAATTTTTCATATGTAAAATGCAACCATTATTCTTATGACATCATTTTCTTGAGTATGTCTAAAATTGTTTTCTTGTCCTACTTAAATGAAGGTGAATAAAACAAATTAGGCTATGTTATGTAATAGTACTGCCATATTATACAACTTTTAACAACACATGGACCTATTTAAACTGGTCAAGTGAAGTTGGCTGCATATCTCTGTAAAGTGTGCACGGCTTTTCCTTCACCATCTGGAGAAGACCTCCTGCTCATGTTAGTGGCCCCATGCTACCAAAGGATGAGCACTCTGCTGCAGTTGAGTTAATTATGTCAATTATGCTGTAGAATAAGTGATAATCAAATCAGATAGGTAAAGAGGGTAAAGTCAGTTACTCTATAACGTCATCATGGAACGCTTTATATAAATGACATATAATCAATCTAGGGCTTTATATACTGTGTACAAAGCAATATATTGTTGATTTTCAGGATTGTGTTATGTGATATACCATATTGCTAAAATATAACCAATAAACAACCTCACTATTATGTTTAACTAATTAATATTTATCCACATCCTTGGCCCGGGCCCACTTCTCAACCCTCCTTCAAGAGCAAGTGCATCCCTCTGCTCTTCCCTAACAAGTGTACAGTATGACTTCAGTTCTCCAGCCCTCCGCTGAGCCCACTGGACATATTTGCTTACAGATCTTGTAGTGGTTGTTTGTGCTGTTACTGAGTTTGGCTGGAGAAGACAGGAGGACAACTGTATTAGATGTCTAAACGTGTGTATACAGTAGTGCTGATGCCGGCAAGCCTTGTAGCAGGGGAGCAGGGATCAGATGTATGCTAATATCACCAGCAGCAGCAGCAGACTGTAGGGCAGACAGGGCCTGGGTACCAAGGAGTATACTGAGTAAAACATGGCCACAGGCTGGTGAAATACAGCAAAGGCTGAGTTGTAGACAAGTACATACAAATGGACCTTATTCCTTACTGCTGCAGTTTTTTCTTACATCTTGTTCATAATAAGTTAAATTAGAATAATTATAAAATGATTTACAAGCTAATGCAGTATTTCCAAAAGTTGATGTGATTAATGTATTTGTTTTTTGAGCTGGCTGATTTAGGACTCTTGACATACTTTTTAAGAGAATTGTATTATAGCTTATCAAAATGTTGTACATTTCTAATGTCTAAAGAGAATTTCAGATATTCAGATTTTTGTTGACAGAAATGGCACAAACCTCATCTCTTTCCAGTTAAATTCAGAGTTTCAGCTTTCTGAGCATATAATCTAAAAATTTTACAAATACATTGTGAGTATTAGTGAACTTACAGCTGCCAGTGTGCCTGTAACCAGCACGTTATATATAGCTGTAATATCTGTTCAGCCTTACTGCAGTTACTCCAGATGTGCCCTTTATAGTTCACGACCATCCTGCCCCATAAGGCACCCATTCAGATTGACCATATTTACCATCAAACACTATTGTCTGGGGTTTTACATGCATTCTCAATATGGCCTATGTGTCATATCCTGCATTGTTTAGTGTTTGTTTCTTTGTCTTTCTTATCCTCTTTGCCCTCGGCCCGTATCCTTCCTTCCTCTGTCTGTCTGTCCACCTTCCTCTGTGGTTCTGTCACAAACTGCAGCATATATCTATCTAAGCCATGCCAGCCACTCACAGGAAGTTTGCGCAAAAGTGGGAGTGAGTGGGGTGCATCATCAGGCGTTTCTGGGTTTGCTCTTGCGCTTTCCTCTGCTTTGAATGACCTGACTTGTTTATAATGCTTCAGCAACTGGTAATTCTAAAGAATGTTATTGTCTTGCTACTCAATTTAAAAAGAAAAAAAAATCAGCTCTATCCTCTTGTAGTAACTTAGTTGAGTAAATGAAGATGGATACAGTTTATGCCATACTGTGGAACAATTCAGGCAAAGATCAGACCAGAAAAGTTGCATAGAGCACCTTTTAATTTGTCTGACCAGCCAGCCCCTTCTACATTCTGTTCAAATCCAGAAAGGTCTGGAATCACACAATAGAGCAGGGAAACTCCATCAAAACTTGAGATGATCCAATCACAGGCGCTAATTTGTATCACGTGTGGCTCAAATGCGGAAGACATCTCCTGAAAATTCTTGTAACATTCAGAACAAAATGTATAACTTCTTGATGATACCCAAGATAAGTAATAGTTTCGTGCTTCGATTGTTGATTCTGGGAAAATCCACACCGTCTTCTGTTTTTTCCCCCTTTTTTACATGTAAGCAGCCATGTTTGTTTTTGATGCAAACTAAGCTGACTGGTTAATCTGCCTGTCAATCAGCCCTCTGAAATCCAAGAGACAAGAGACGGCTCCAGATTGTCT